>NC_135656.1:81398748-81698748 GCF_964188315.1 Podarcis muralis
AAGAAAAGGCTGGAATCACTAATCTGAGTTAGGAATAACAGTAGATGCCCCAGGAGATTCATAAAATGAAATGGATCAAACCCTTGGGGGAAGGAGTATCCTTGAAAGTTACCAAGCAATTTCTTGACTAAGCTAGATGACTTACCTAGACAGGATGCTGTCCCTACTGGGAATGGCTGTAAATCAAATCTGTAAAATGGACATGACTTGATAGATTCTACTCCCGCTCCTCAACCGCACACATAACAACATTTGCCCTGTCTCATATATTTATATATGCATATCAAGAGCCCCAAACACAGATTGTGGAAATGTAAGCTGGCCTAATGCATATTTTTCAATATGTCATTTCCCCCCTGAGTGCAAAACAGAAGCTGGCATTACAGAATCAATACATTGTTCTGAATGAGCCTGCCTCAAATCCCTTGGTTGTCAAAAGGCAATGTCCTGCGTTGCTTCTGCTTGCTGAGCTTTGGATCAGGCTCAGAGAAGGTAGTGATGATGATCCCACTGTGTAAACAAGCGCTTATTTACCCAGCTCCATTTGACCATATGGCTTGCTTTATCAAGACATCAACATCTCCCCTTAAAAGCCAGAGTGTGAGGTTCCTGGAACATGTCCCTAAACTTTAAAGTACCGTAGAAAGAGAAAGTGTGGAGCCGAAGTGGCTCAAATAACAAAGAGGTCCCTGCGAGATCCTAAAAACTGTCAATATTACCAATCACTTAATGAAATCTGAAGGAGGCTTGTTTTTTCCCTTCCTTGCTGATGTGGAATGCCATTTATTCTCATGCTAGGGACTAATTATGGGGCCTTTTTTTGTGAAGATCAAGGTTTTGCGATCTCTGCTTCTTAATAACATGGTTTGCCTGTCTGCCACCTGGGACGAGGCAAGGCGCTCTCTTTCACTCCTAAACAGCAGGCACCGCCTTAGGCCACTACAAGTGCAGGCAGGAAACCAAGCCATGTTCAAGTCATTTAACCACTTCGGCGCTGGCATTCCGTAAGCAGAATCAATGCCCTGAGCAGGCAATCGTAAGTAATGAACTTCCTCTCCGCATCCCACCCCACTCTAAGTAGAGTTCATCCCCTTTGACACCAAGGAGCCTACGATGGAGGGAGTGATGACAGTCACTACTAGATTTAATTGATTGGCAAAGGACTAGATGGGGCTTTATGACAGCCAAAGCTAAGGAGGCAACACTTTGTGAAGGAATAAAATGCCCTTTGATTTGGGCTGGATTTAGGGTTTCGACACAAGTTGAAATCCTGGGGCTTGAGGAGGGAAGTGGTTAAACGAAAACTGTACGGAGTCACCCCACCCCACTCTGGCTGCAATCTGGTAAGTCATCTTATTAGGAAATTGTGATGCCCTATTTGCTCTAGACTGTGGCTTGTCTGCTCCACTGAAAGACTTCCTGCTGGGACCTTTGTGGCACAACAGGGGGTAGGAAAGGCTGCTGCAAGATGTGAGCTTTGGACAGGAGCAGCCAGAGCAGCAGGAGCACTAAGCTGCAAAGAATTAGACATGTAACAACTTAGTAAAAAAGCACAGGCAGTGATTGAGGTTGGCCCTTTTGCTGTTGACACATTCTGGCCCCCGTAGGTTGTGGTCAGTAAGCCCATTAGAGCAGCAGTGTGGCAACAGCGTGCGACGTGAGCTCAATGTGTTTCTGTTTTACTTCTCAATACTGGGCAAGAGCGGAATGAAACAAGGCAGCAGTAACAGATCACAAATGCAGTTGCAATTGTCAAGGAGGCAGACTTAATTCTCAAATTATGTTTGGCAGACGGGGAGGGGCAGAATCGATATCTTTCTTTCTTTTTTGCACGGCAGTTTCAATGTGATGCCTGCTGTGTGTTTAATAAATAAAAAAGGAGAACAGCAGTTAAGGGATAGTTTCCCTTTTATGGCCTACAAAATAAGCTCAGAAGGTTAAGCGATCATAGAGGTGTAGGAAAACAAAGACAGGAGGCACGAACCCACTCAGATCCCATATATGATCAACCCCATTCATTGGCTAGTGCATTGATCAAATCTACATTGCTCAGCAAAAGAGGATTTTGTAAAGATATGTACAAAATAGATGACTTTGGAGAGGCACGCATTTCAGAATAGGTGAAAGGAGCAGTAAAACAATGAACTGGACTCACAAAGGAAATAATCTAATCTAGATTGTGTTCCCCTTTTAAAATAAGAAACAGCCTGTCAGTTAAGGCAGACACTGGCCTCGCTATGCTGACTTGAAAATGCTTATTTCCAGCCTCCATAGGGATCACGCAACTTGGGAGTGGTGTGAGGTTTCTCTTACCTGCCAATTAGGGTAACCACAAGTTCCTAAAAACAGGGAGGATTCCTTGCATTAAAAACAGATATACCCTAGCATTTTGTCCCGGTTTTTGTAAACTCTTGAGAACCAGACACCTGAAGGAGCCACCGTCCAATTTGGTTATGCAAAGGCTGCCAGTGACAGCCAACAGAGTGCCTGCCTGCCTGCCTCAAAGACATCTTTGGCCACAAGAACCTCTTACATGTCACAACCCTGTTCTTCAAACCCACTTCAAAAGCATCAGCTCAGGCGTTCTTAAGTCCACCTGCCCCATATGTATTCTTCCTTTCCCTAAATCACAATTTCACCGCTCTTGAACCTTGGTGCTTGTTCTCTCTCTCTTCAGCTTCCTAGTCCTGCAGTACCCTGTTCCCATTTTCTTTCACTACTATCATTCCTTCTTCCTGCTCCTGCTGCTGTTCTACTGCCATTTTGGCTTCAGAAACAACTCACACTCTCACTATCACCATTGTTTGATTTATTGGCTAGCCAAATCAGCATCAATGTGGTTCACTGGGAATTTGTATTCAACCTCAGACTAACTGATGATAGTCAATGCAACAACCTGAGAAAGTGGCCTGCGGACTGAAACCATGCAGATTTTGCTCCTCAAAGGAAAAAGAAATCATATTTAAACAACCAGTAACATTACAAACGCAGCATGCATTAATTTTTTAAAACAGTACATTCTTAGCACTATGATCGTGGAACAAACAAAATGGAAAAGGAAGGATTAAGCTGAGGAATATTAACTTGTAGCAGACGTCACAGGAAAAGTGAGGTCACTGTGGTCCAGGAAAGTGGTTAGAAGAAGGTTCTTAAGCAGGAGAGAAAGTTTGCTTGACCGAGGGGCTCAGTACCCGTGGGCCTCTAGATGTTTTTGGATTCCATCTTCCACCTTAGCCAGTGTGCAGTTAGGAATGATGCAAGTTGTATCCCAGTAGCATCCAGAGGCCCACAGGTTCTCCAACCCAGGTTTAGATGTCATGATCCCAGGGTAACAGTCAGACATACATGCCTCCATCTTTTCTCTCTTGCACCTCAATTTAATACTTCTGAGGTTTGCTAAACCATAGTTTCTTATGATTAAGGAATTCCTACAAACCAGAGTATCAACTCAGCATCACACTGTGGTTTGATCTTCTGGTTTGTAGGGACTGCTTAAACCACAGCTTCCCGATTCCAATGCCATGCAATACTGTGGTTTAACAAACCCCATGAATATTGAATTAAGATGCATGAGAGAAGGAAGATGGGAATGGGAGGATAAAGGAGATGAGGAAATGTGTGCACACAGCTTGTTTCTGGTCTAAGAAATAGCGTATTGTTGAACTGGGATAATTATATCAGGTGGAAGTTGTTCCAGGAACAGAAAGTCATATACATATGACTATATGGAATTGCTTCCTATTGAGCCAGACCACTAATCCATGTCATCCAATATTGTCTGCGCTACCTGGAAGTGGGTCTCAGGCAGAGGTCTTGCCCAGCCCTGTTATCTGAGAACCTTTAACTAAAGATGCCAGAAATTGAACCTAGCACTCTGCCACTGAACAATGTCTGTTATTTCTGGCGTGGAAAAACGTAAGTGGGAAAGCAGAACTTAAGGGTCCAAAGCCAATGAATCTGTATTAATTAAGGTCACCCAGAGAAGTGAGATGGAAAAAGAGATAGGGGATAGAGTCACCAATTTAATTTCTTCAGATGGAGAATACCTGTATATCTGGACTGCATTACTGAATCTGCATGGATACATTATATGCAAACATGTGTCCTGGACTGGTTGGTTGCAGAGGAGTGGTGGGAGGCACCAGTTGGGGAATCCCCCAGGGAAGAAGGCTCAGTGCCAGGGGATTGGTGGTGAGACTGGTGTGTGTTCTGGTGACCAGGGGAGAGCAGAAGGGGGAGACTCCTTGGATTCTTCAGCAGTCTGCCTCATCTCTGTCTCCTGCCCTGCTCCTCTCCTGTGAGTCTGGACTGCCTTCTGCCACAGTCTGCTCACTAAACCCTGTTCCCTCTTCAGCTCCCTCCTCCACCTCTTCTCCCCTTGATTTCTGAAATTTTGGCAACACTGGGAATTAGTGCCATGTTGCAGCTGTTGCTGGTGTAAGTGCAAAAGACAAGTCACACATTAGGTCCTCTTTACAAATTGCTTCCTGGAAATAACAAGGATGCACGGAATGCAGGGTAATTAGGACTGTGTAAGTCAGGTGTATAAATTCTGGAATTGTATCCCTAGATCTCTGGGAAACAAGAAGCAACCTGGGTATATAGCACATTAGTAAGTGGGATGGGTGTTTGCTTTAGGGTGAGAAAAACAGAGAAGACTGCCCTGATCTTAGCCAACCTGTACTAGGAACCTATACACCTGACAGATAGCATAGGTGGGATAAGATCAAGACAATCCATTCTTCATCCCACCTTAATCTAAGAAGCAAGGTGCTTGTTGTAACCTTTAAAGCCTGCAAGATCCTATATACCTGAGATTGTGCCCTCTCCCAAACTAGTAGTATTATTATATTATGGGTTGAATTTGTTTGAGACTTTTTTTTAAAAAAAAGTGACTAAGAAAAGAAAAACAATGTACAATACAAAATCCCTAAGATGTTCACCCAAATATCCAATAAGGACGAAAAGTCCTACACAACCTCACTAAAAGATGAGCACCATAGTGGTGGCTAACATAACCATCTAAAGCCTGGATAAATAAAAACACCCTATCCTGATACCTAAAAATGGGCAAGGCTGGTGCCAGGAGAGCATTTCACATGAGGAGAGGGGAGCACTGAAAAAGCCTGGTCTTGTGCAGCCACCCTCCCCACCTTCCTGGGATGTGGCAGATGGAGATGGGTTGCTGATGAAGATTGCAGAGCCTGGGCTGGTTTACATAAGGAGAGGTGGTGCCTGAGATACTGAGGTTCTGAGACACACAAGGCTTTACAGGTCAAAAGTAGCACTTTCAACTGAGTCCAGAAACTAATTGTGCAGTAGGTCAGAATCAATGCAAAGTGCTCAGTGGTTCTGGTCCTAATCAATAATCTGGCCACTGAATTCTGCATTACAGCTGCAGTTTCTGAACTGATTTCAAAGGCATAATAATCTAACCTAGAGCTCTCCAGAGCACAGACAATGGAAAGAAACTAGGTTGTTCCTGTCCAGATAGGGTCGGATGGAAGGCACTCTGAATCACCGAGGCCATTTGTGTCTCCAGTGACAGCAATGGGTTCAGGAGTATCCCCAAGTTGCATACCTGTTCCTTTAGGGGGAATGCAACCCCTTCCAGAACAGGTTGAACTTCACTCAGCTATGCCCCTTAACTGTGCACCAGTGGATTGAGCTTCAGTTTTTCTGCCCTCATCCACTCCATTGCTGCAGTCAGACACTGATACAGCACATCCTCTGCCACACTTATAGATGTAAAGGAGAAATTTAGTTGCATGTCATTAGCATATTGATCACAACACACTCCACATCTCTGTATGACTCCACTCGGCAGCTTCGTAGAGATATTAAAGGGTATGGAACGCCACACCAGTGTGGCTGGAGAGGATGCCAAGTGTGGCAGGAAGGTTCACAAATAATCAAAGAAACATCTAACCATTTCAGTGCAGTATACTGTAGTATCATTTATTTATTTATTTATTTACAGAATATGGATAGATATCTTTTCATAATGAAAGCAAAAACATAAAGTGATGGGGACAATCTGAATTGTATTTTCCAATGTATTTCTTATTAATGAAACAATTGGTGTGGTGTGAGCAAATATTTATTATGAAAGTGTGGCCCAGTGAAAAAAGTCTGAGAACCATTCACGTAGGGTATAAGATTAATGGCTATCCAAATACAAATGGTGGTATATCAACACTCTTAAAACCACTGTCATTAGCAGCTGGTAGCTTCACACTAATAGTACTTACTATTAGTAAGTACTTTTCAGTTTCAGCAGGCCAATAAATCTGATAAAATCTCCTCCAAATTACTGATACAAAACGGCCATTGGCCCAAGGTCCTAGATGTAAGCTGAAAGTTATATTCTTTCTGCACCTTAATTCCATCATGCTATGAACACTTCCTTCTGCCTCAAACATTAGTCTGCTTTGCTACATTTCAATAGACTTTCTCAGTGCTCCAGCTGTTAGATAAACTTTCAAGGATATTTTTGTGACAGGTACAAACCTAGACAGGAAACCTTAAGACAAAATCCCAAATTAATTATATGTCAACAGTCAAGCCACAAGAAGGAGCAATTGTCATAAATTTTTGAAGCTTAGAATCCAATTTTAGTTGTAGGGTCCCCCCCCCCAAAGTAGTCTACTGACTCACTGCTAAGCCAGTGCCAATAAAATGGTATATTTTACATTCTTGAACAGCTTGTTTTGGCTAAACAGAGAGCAAAGATGTTATGATTTCCCTTTTTCGGAAAAACGAATCATATAAAATGACTAGAGGTAACATAGAATAGTGCAGAATGTACAAGGTAAAATTTCAGGGGGAATTGTGCCAGGGCAAGTGCTTTGAGGAATGGGCTGCAAAAAAGCTCCACAAGACATAACGCTACAGTCCCTAGTTGCATTTATTCCCATTTAAACAGGCACCTGAAGCCCTTGAAATGTGGGCTTTACTAGGACCCAACCCAAGAAGAGAAATTAAGAGCATCAGAAAGGCCACGTGTATACAGGCAGGAATTACCACCCAGGTCTCTTTCCTCACTGTTGTCAGCACCCTTTGGAGACGCCTGCCTCCTTAGGCTCTGCTCTTTGAAATGCAGTCATCTTAAGTGTATGTCAACAGAGCCTTTCTGTAATGCCTCATGCCTGTTGCACTCAATGTGTGACCCAGGCTTTCCTGATGAGGCAGAGAGAGCTGCCCAGGTGAGCATTGTGTTTGTGTGTAGGAGCATTATTCCACTTACCAGAATGTGCCTGGTTGGTTCTGCCAGGAAGCAGAATGCCAGTTTTAAATGCATTTGTTGTATTTGTGTTTTAAACTGTTTTTAATTATCTTATTAAGGTGCAAATCACCTTAAGATGGTGGTTAAAAGACGATTAATAAATTATTATTATTAATAATAATTCTGTTGCATGCAGCTATATCTTGGCATGATTGTCCTGCAGAACTGGGCAGTAAAGGGGCGCAGCAATTATAAGCTCAGAAGTTTGGGTAAAATGGAAGGGGGATGTAAAAAATGCTTTTCCTTCAAGTAACCACAGGGGTCCAGTAATGGGGATGGAGGGGGTAAAGTACTTGTTTGAGGAGGCGACAAATGTATGCCTGCCCCCGCTCCCCCAGTACTGCCTATGTTACAGTATTTGTAATACAACTGATTTTTCCTCCCCCCCCAAGCTTTCCTTTCCACCATCACTACAAATACCTGGGTATATGTCAATGCATGTCACACACTTCCTCCAACCCCCGAGTAGCCCTAGCCTAAAGCAAAGAATCAGCCCTTTGGGTTGTATCCAATGCTAGTCCTACTCAAAGTAAACTTATTGCAATTAATGGTCATGATTAACTTCCAGTCCATTGATTTAAATGGATCTATTCTGAAGAAGACTCAGCTGAATACATTCGTTTGAGTTGTATCCAACAAAATCCTACCCAGAGTAGATCCACTGAAATTAATGACCGTAAGTTAGTCATGTCCATCAAATTCAATGAGTCTAGCATTGGATAGAAGAAGAAGAAGAAGAGTTTGGATTTGATATCCCGCTTTATCACTACCCGAAGGAGTCTCAAAGCGGCTAACAATATCCTTTCCCTTCCTCCTCCACAACAAACACTCTGGGAGGTGAGTGGGGCTGAGAGACTTCAAAGAAGTGTGACTGGCCCAAGGTCACCCAGCAGCTGCAGGTGGCGGAGCAGAGACGCGAACCTGGTTCCCCAGTTTACGAGACTACCGCTCTTAACCACTACACCACACTGGCTCTCAAATAGAACCGTTTGGGCCAATTCACTTTACTGGCTCTGCCAGCGGAAGCCCATAGAAGGACTTATGCTAGCACAATGGGGCTTTCTTCTTCCCCTGTGTGCTGCTACTCCCCACAAACTGGCTCTGTGGAGGAGGGGTAGGGGAATTCTTCGCGGTGTAGCATAAACTGGTCAGCAAGATAAGCCCAGTGAAGGTGAGTAGCGAAGAGATTCCTTCCTTATGCTCTAGGACAGGCAGAATCTACACGTCTAGTGAAGTTTCCCCTTCCTTTAAGGTACGATGACGAATAAATGTCAAAGCTGGTGAAAAGGACCAGAGTCACGAAAAGTCCAGCAAATTTGCTTGCTTGTGAAATAAAAAAATCTAAACTAAAATTAAAGCTTGGATACAAATCTAAACGGACTGTAGCTCAAGAGATAGACATGATTTCAAAGGAGGCGAATTAGGAATACTTGGATTGTGAGGTAATATATCAGAGGTTACAGTACTTAAGTTATCGTTTGCGGTGAATCCAGAGAAACTCCTCGGATCAAATGTCTCCAGCTAATATATTCAGTGGGTTTGTCAAGGTTTCCTTGTCTCCACAGGCTTTTGAAGGCAGGATTTCTACCTTCGCAGGAGATGAAGAGTGACAGGGGAAAGGGGAGGAGGAGAGGCCACAGAGAATCAGGGAGGATTACATTTAATGCTGGTTAAGTGAATAACGGTAACCTGCTCAGTGAAATGTATTCGCTTACAGAAATGTGCCTCTCCTTATTATGTGTGCTCCTGGGCTGAAAAGCCTTTAAGGCAAGGTAATTTTCAACAATTCAAAACTCCTATTGATCACTAACACAACTCTTTGAAGGAACACATGCCTCACACCAGTTGTGAACAGAAACTGCTGTGAAAGCAGGCAGAATATTCCACACAGCTGATAAAATAATAGCTGGCCGGTAGTGCCAAGGAAAGAGAGGATTATTCCCCTCCCAAGAATTGTCGCGCTACCCACTGATCATTTACCCCATTCATTTCTATGTCCCTGGTTTCAGTTTATATGCAGCTATTAAAAAAAAAAAAAAGGCACCTTCCATTTCGTATGAATAGAATGAAGGCCTTGCCTGCCCTCAAAATTTACAGTGGTTTGTCAGTGCCAAGATGGTGTAAACTCACTGCAGCAAAAACATCTGGAACCAGTATGCAATTTTTTTACTGGGAGGATTGGGCAAAGAAAAATCGCACGCAGTTGGGGCACACTTTGTACGATCGTGTGGATAAACTCTATGTAGAATTATATTTCACACCAGGTTTCCAAATTATTGTTTTTGGAGCACGGAGCTCATATTTCAGAAATACGTTGGGGCACAGTTCATTCACTCATTATTTTTCTCTGATTAATTTACATGAGGAAGAGCTGAGCACACATGGTTGCCAACTCTTCAACATGCCTGTGTAATCGTGCCTTTAACAGCAGCAGATTATAATGCTGATTTCCAGGACATGAACAATTTCACCTTCTAATTCCTGTAGATAATATTTGTAGGAAAGGCGCAACTACAGAGGGTGATTTAAACATTGGCAACCCTGTAAGCCCATGTTTAACTCCCCCACTAAAATCAAACGGATTTAGAAGTGCTTAATTTGGCTGGATTGCACCCTTGATCTTAAATACTTAGACACAGAGCCACAATGAACAGAGCTCTGTTTGAAATTGTTTAGTGCATTTGAATGTGGAGGTTTCCAGCTGTACACTGGTGAACCACAAGACTAGTGGGGATTAGAGCTGAGCACAGTTTTTAGCTTTAATTTTGCATCCATTCAAGAAGCTTCAAAAATGTGTCAAGACGCTTAGAGAATTTATGGCTGTCCTTTTCTTTGTCACAAAGTTTGCCCTCCAAACCAGTGTTCTTCCTTCCTCTTCAAGGGTGACACAGATGTATTGTACAAACATTTGCTTTTGATCTCTGGTCCATTAGTTAATATTTCTGAATAGGGAAACAATGAGGCTGACCCACCCTTTCCCATTTTTAAAATATGGTTGACATTTCAGAGTCATTAATCCCATATGTATAGAAGGGTTGAATGAACAGATTATGAAACAATGAGAAGTGGCCTACAGCTCCCTTTTTAAAAATTCCAGTCTTTGTCTTATTATTATAATTATTATTTCTAAAAAAAACCCCACATGAACATTCTCAATGGTTCCCTGTTCCAGGACCTCTGAATAAACCTTTGGTGTAATTAACTATTCTTCTACTTCTCGTGAATAGCATTGGTCAATACAAGCAATTGTCTTTCTGCCACAACTCTTTTCCTTATAAATGGGACACAGGCTGCAACAAATTTGTTCAAGAGTTAGTCTACATTTTCTATGTGGAATAATAATAATAATAATAATAATAATAATAATAATAATAATAATAATAATAATATTTATTTATTTATACCCCGCCCATCTGGCTGAGTTTCCCCAGCCACTCTGGGTGGCTTCCAATCAAGTGTTAAAAACAACACAGCATTAAATATCAAAAACTTCCCTAAACAGGGCTGCCTTCAGGTGTCTTTTAAAGAGAAGATAGCTGCTTATTTCCTTCACATCTGAAGGGAGGGTGTTCCACAGGGCGGGCGCCACTATCGAGAAGGCCCTCTGTCTGGTTCCCTGTAACTTGGCTTCTCGCAATGAGGGAACTGCCGGAAGGCCCTCGGTGCTGGATCTCAGTGTCCAGGCTGAACGATGGGGGTGGAGATCCTCCTTCAGGTATACAGGACCTAGGCCGTTTATACCCCGCCCATCTGGCTGGGTTTCACCAGCCACTCTGGGCGGCTTCCAACAAAATATTAAAATACAGTGGTCTGTTAAACATTAAAAGCTTCCCTAAACAGGGCTGCCTTCAGATGTCTTCTAAAAGTCTGGTAGTTGTTCTTCTCTTCATTAAAGGTAAAGGTAAAGGTACCCCTGCCCGTAC
This sequence comes from Podarcis muralis, assembly GCF_964188315.1. Lineage (NCBI taxonomy): Eukaryota > Metazoa > Chordata > Lepidosauria > Squamata > Lacertidae > Podarcis > Podarcis muralis. The sequence continues at coordinate 81,409,957 of NC_135656.1, forward strand.
GGGCCAGTCTTGCCAGACTCTAGGGTTGTGCGCTCATCTCACTCTATAGGCCGGGAGCCAGCGCTGTCCGCAGACACTTCCGGGTCACGTGGCCAGCGTGACAAGCTGCATCTGGCGAGCCAGCGCAGCACACGGAACGCCGTTTACCTTCCCGCTAGTAAGCGGTCCCTATTTATCTACTTGCACCCAGGGGTGCTTTCGAACTGCTAGGTTGGCAGGCGCTAGGACCGAACGACGGGAGCGCACCCCGCCGCGGGGATTCGAACCGCCGACCATGCGATCGGCAAGCCCTAGGCGCTGAGGATTTACCCACAGCGCCACCCGCGTCCCTGCTCTTCTCTTCATTAGACACTAATAAATCTAGTTATAGATTCCCACCAATGTGGTATCCCAATGGGGGTGATTCTAGGAAATATTAGGACTGCATTTAGTGTTACTGGGGAGATCAGCCTTCTGAAGTCTGCCCTAGCAACTTGTCTCCATGTTGCCTGTGAGTGGTATATCAAGCAGAGACTTGAGCGCTAAGGAGAAGCTGCCCTGTGACAGGCTGATAATACTGTTTGGTGCTATAGAAATCCCCATGCAAATAAACTTGTAGTCCTCCTTTAGTATGTACGCTGAGAGGTACCTCAGGAACATGGTTTTCTCTTTCTGCCTGACCTCTAACTCAACCAAGCTATCCCAAGCACATCCTGATTTAACCTACTTCTGATCAACATTTCCACATGGAACTTTATTTGCACATTGTATGTTTTCGCAGTCATTACCCATGGAGCGAAAGAGATCCCAAAGGTACACAGCTCTATAAAGCCAGCCAGCCTGGAGACTGGCATCTCCCCTCCACCAGAGAAGACTGTGGAGAGTGCTGTAGGGAACAGGACCCTGGGTGGGCAGGTAGCATTGGGAACACCTGCTGCCCCAGCTGGGCATGCACCAGCTGCTGGGGCAGCTCTATAAAGTCACCACCGATGGGGCCACCACCGATGGGACAACATCAAAGAGAACCGTCCTTTCAGGGGCAGCACTTTGGGATGGAATGAGAGTGTGGGCCAGCCAACCTTGTGGTAAAACATAATGTTACATGTTGTGTGCTCCTTTTACATGGTTATGTATGTATTGTGGTATTTTATGCATTGTGACTTGCTGTTATTTTTATTGATTATAGTTTAGTAATTATTTGATATAATGGTTAAGAGTGAATTTCTGTTTATTATTTGCTGATATTTAATTCTATTGTGTACTATTATAATCTAAAGGGTTATTGATTATTTCATTTTATATAAGTTGCTTATTTTAAAGTTATGCTTTTATTATGAATTTTTGTATTGGATCAGATTGTTATAAGGTGTGTGGTCCTTTTTGTATAAGTTGTTGTTTCTTCAGCTTGTAAACCACCTTGTGTATCGTAACATAGAAATGTGATATACAACTTAAAAGCTAAATGAAAAAATGAAGTAAACAAAATACACATACAGTGGTACCTTGATTTAAGACTGTAATCCGTTCCGGAAGTCCGGACTTAAAACAAGGTATGGTTTCCCATAGAAAGTAACTGAAAATGGATTGATCCATTTTAGACAATGAAAAACACCCCCTAAAACAGAAATTTAACACAAATTTTACTGTCTAACAAGACCATTGATCCATAAAATGAAGGCAATAATCAATGTACTGTACGATAAAAAAAAAGACAGTATTGTAGATGAAAAAAAATTACATTTATTTTTTTTCTTATGTGCACTGATGATAGTCATTGTTTGGATGGGGGGGGCGGGTATCCATTTCTGCAGTCACACAATCAACCAGTAGCTGAACTGGGTTCCGCACAGTCACAAAAGCAAGTCACAAAAACGAAGTCACAAGCCACAGTCACAGGTCTGTCCCATAAAATGAAGTCACAGTCAAAAAACCAAAAAAGCCACACAAACCAAAACGCAAGAAAATAGCAAAAACAAAACCTCCAAATATCACTTTTGTGTTGCATGGGTGCTTGGGACTCAACAGCTGGCAGACTCAACAGGAAGCCTCTGATTAGCAATGAGGGACTCAATTAACAAACGAAACATACTCAGCAGGAACCAGACGATGAAAAGCAACCCCTAAAACAGCAGCTGGGCCCGACTTATATAAAAAAAATGACTCAACCCGGATCACTCTTTTTCGGGTTGCAATTGGACTTAGTCCAAAACGGACTTATAATAGACTGGACTTTAGTCAAGGTACCACTGTACTTAGATGCAACTGGTATTCTATGAAACTTTGTTCCCTAGAAAACCCTCAAGTGATAGAACTTAAGAGGTCCTAAGATGCATGGATGGGGAACAGGATCCAGATGGAAGGCCAGAGCTTCATGTCTGCCATTTTGACCTAGGGTGGCATCACCCATCTGTCAATCCTCTGACATCACAACTACATCAGATGACACAAAAGCACTTTTTTCTTTGTGTGTATAGCTTGTGCTATGCTTGTAGAAAAGTTTCCTTGACATTGCCAGCTTGAATTCAAGCCACAGGTAAAATCAGGAGCTCATACAGAGTATACTTCCAATTCGTTTTTCCTGTAGCTACAGTTTGAGGTTTCCTGCACCTGACGTAATATATGGCACCAAGCTGAGGAAAGTTGGACATGGTTTGTTAGACTGGATTAAGCAGCTTAGTACTCCTTCCTGCCTCCTCTCCTCGGTGTTCTCTGACTCACTTCCATCTCCATCATTTTTATTAAGTAGGAGAGGTGCACCATACATGCATCTCCCTTCATTGCAAGAATAGTTCTGTACAATATGGGGCTCTAGGAAGCTCTCAGGGGCACAGCCTGTGCTTGGTCTCCTATAGCTGCTTTTTCTCCGAATGTTTCTGAACAAGAGGCATCTTGTTGTCCAAGAACCTGGATGGGTTGGGCAAGACACAAAGTTGCAAGTCATGGTGTGTTTGCAGGAGAGTCAGAAGAAAAGGGCAGGGGAAAATTGGGATAATCCCAGCTGACATGTCATGGTTAAAACGTTAGAAAATTGGCAGGATGCGCCATTCCACCTAACAATCACTCATAAAGCACACAACTTCCCTGACACAAGCAAATTCATAAATATGTGGGAAACTAGCATTCATTTTGCCTCTTGGCCCAGTCAAGTTTCACACGAAGGTGGATAGGTTAGTAATGCCCTCTGCTCCCTTGGGAAATCTGCCTCATAACCCAAGCATGCTTTTCTATAAAAGCCAATGCATATAGGCTTGTACTTTTGATCTTTGCCTCCTTTGGCATGGTAGAAAGAATTCAGGAGGTGCAGTTTTGCTGCTCCAAGCTCAGATCAGTGGCAGAACAGATGGTTTGGTATGGTAGCATTCAAAAGATTATCCATATGAAATAATATTAAAGAAAAAAGGCTGCAGCATGCTGTAATTTTTCTTTTTCTAAGGAGCTAACCCCTTTTATACCACTTATAATGCTAGCAAAACAGAGTGTTTCTATTCACCTTTTCTTCTTTGTTTGTCTGTTGAAAATCAACACTGCTTTTATCGAGCTTTTTCAGAACCACCACTAAAAATTATATTTTTGGATTCAAACAAAACTCTCTCTCTTTTGTCCTCATATGGCTAATAATAAAGACTTGAGGTAAATCTCCCTACAGCTGCTTTCAGTTCATTTTAAGTCAATGAAACCTATATAATCCTGTAATACAGTCAATTGTTTCTTTTCTACTAGGCCTGTAGGGCTGCAGGCTTAGAAAGAGAAGAATTACTGTTTTCCTTTTAAGCACCTATTAATATTTTGCCCCTCCAGCATTTCATTTTTTCCTCTCTCTCCTTTGAAGGCTTTCCCCTCCTGCTACATTAATGTTTAACAATTAAATCAAGCTGAAAGAGATTTGGGGCCATCTAGACAATTACTTATTGGGTAGAAGAACAGGCCTTTAATGTAAATGGGAAACATCTCTGCAATGATGGTATGAGACCCCACAACTAATTACATAATGTTCTGCATCTGAGAAAACACAGATGAGAGAATGCAAATAGAGGCACTTGTAATATCAGGAAGAAAAGCTGGAATTGTAATAGCAACCTATTATCCGTGAAACTAGAGTAACTTGTAGGATACCGGGCTTTTTGCTACCAGATATTTCTGGTGGGGGGAGGGGAGTTTGCAAAGAAAAAGGAGGATGATAGAAATAAACAAGTGTACCTGTGCCATATTCCCTTGTATTCTCAGAAGACTGACCCTAAGGTGGAGAGAAGTGGCAGCTGTGTGCCTCAAATTCTTGTGCAAAGACTTTGTCCCCACCCCACCTGGACTCAGATTCTACCATGATCGTCTCTTTCATTGATACACATAGACCACCCACCTCTCTCTCTGTCTCTTAGACTTACACACACCACATCACACATCTAGACTCTTCTCCTCCTCCCTCTTTTTCACGTAAGCATAGCCATCCCTCTCAACCCAGAGTTATCACTCTCCCACCCTGAATACCTAATTCATTCTCTACCTAATCTTCCTGTCCTTAATTCTCTCACACACATTCACACACTCCTACACCCTACTGCGCAGACAACGGTATTCCCTACTCTCAGTTGCTCCCTTCTAATACCTCACCCAGCTCCCTCATCCTGACGCAATCTACTCCAACATATGGTCTCATGCTGTGATTTTGGCATTTCTCTATTTCTCTCAAGACTCAGGTTTCACCTTTCCCTCTCTGTTATCTAACCACTCCTGCCCCCTGGGACTAGTTGCCAAAGATTTCACATGGCTAGCCTATTCTGCGGATAGAATGGAACCAGGAGCACACATGCGCACACAAACACAGTATTCTGGTCAACGACAGCAAAGTCTGGTTTCATCACTCTCATTGACCCTAAAAGACTGCATTTATACAGAATTATATTTGACAAATTTTCCTAGTGGTTATTGAAGTCAATGCGAAATTTTAGCAAAGTTTTTGTTAAAAATATTTTATTGAAAGATCTGGAGTTTTACAGTTCATTTGGAGGTTGTGAAATTTAAAATGTGAATATTTCTGTACACCTTTCATTAATTATAAACATTTAATTACATTGTCACTAGCATCCTCATCACACATTTATATGTATGTTCCATTGGCAGAGCTCTTAGTTTAGCAGAATGCTAAATAGTTCCATATAATAGTTAACTTTGTCTTGATGTGTTAGCTCTTAAGTTGACGGAACCTCATATTGCCTCTGAAGTGAATCCTGGAACTAAATTGTAAAAATCTGAAAATGACGTGTGCATAAACCAAATATGCCTTTGGACAGGGCCCCATCACTGTCTACATTTGCTACAACATGTTCCACTGTGCAGAAAGGTTCACCATAATTAATGGCGCTGGATGGTTCACAGCCTAGCACATTTATAGCTTTTCAACACACACACACATGCAGCACACCACAAAAGATGATGCAGATGGCTCCCACTGGTGTTCTTGCAATGAAGAAACAGTGAAACAGTTAAGGGAAATGTGGTTCTTTGCCAGTTTGGCTCCAAATGTTACCTATAATGTTTCTACAAGTGGACATCTTTCATTCTTAAAGAATCAACCTCTGACTAGTCCTGCTAACTCTGCCATTCTGAAATTATCTTCTTTTAAATTCTCTATACTCCCCCCCCCCGCCCCGGTTCAGCCTCTCCTTGATGCCAGAATATTCTTAGCAAAGTTCCTCTAAGCAGATTCCAAACCTGTGACATTTCCCTAAGCACTTCAGCTATATCTTTAATCATTTCTTGTAACTAGGCAAGTCAAGAAATTCCAGCAACTTTGGTTTTTGAAGTGTTATAGCTCTGACTAGCAGAACAGAATAAAAGGGTACAAATATATGAAGGAAATATTCAAAACAAAGTTATACTTTGCCAGACAGCAGAGATTAACTCGAACTTAGGGACAGATTATTGTATGTGGGGGAAATCATTTTGTTTTTGAATGTCACTGAGCTATTCCATAGTTTTAGTTGGAAAACAACACCCCAGTGCTATATAATCTCAGTCTCACTGCAACGAAAAATCTTTTTGGCTTGAAATTTGAATTCCATCATCTTTTTCTTTTTAAAAAAAGCAAACTGGAAGATGACAAACAGACTACTATACTGTAGGTATTCGGCCAAACAAAAACCATTATGACACTCCCAGGAATTAAAGCCCCTTGCTGCTGTAACAATAACAGCAGAAAAACATCAGTGACATAAGATGGCTGCACTTTCCAGCTTTTAAATCAAATATATATGCCTGTTTGTTACCTGCAAATTGTCCATCAATGTTGGCTGAGTTACTGTGATGTCAACAGAATGTTCTAATATCACGGAACATATTAACTGCTAGGGAAGAAGGTGTAAACAACAGGCGGTTGATAAGATGCACAGCTTGTGTGGCAGAGGGTGGAGAAGAAATCTTACACAATGCCTAACAGCAATAAGAACAGTGTGCTATTAAGAAGGAGGGGAGGGGAAGGAGATAGAAATTGCATGAGACACAGGACATTGGTACTGGGACGAAATAGGTCACGAATTTAATAATTACAGATGTAAACCAGTTTTGGAAAAGGCCAAATCCACGATTAACCAACCTGCCCGATGGTTAACAATGTATGGGTTGGCCCTGAGACAAGGAAGCCACCCCCCAATATACATTGAGTGTGGCCATCTGTCTAGGTCCATCTCTCAAAGGGGAGCTATGACCCATCGGCCCCAGTGTGGGCTCCGGGACAGCACTATCCCTTCATGGGCCTCTTTAATGGGGCACTCAGATGTTAAAGATCCAGACCCAATGCCTTAACTGCCAAAGTTGTGACAACTGCTATGAGGCAGGTGAAAACCTGCAGATCGGCTAATTAGTCTGCAGGGGGGGAACTCCCTGGCCCCAAATATGGTGACCGAGTCTTCCATAGCAAGGTCCTCACTCGTTCCAGCCCCCTCACCTTTGGGTAGGACTGCAACGTTTTGGGGTAGGAGGGTGGGGAATCCCACAACATCTGGTGAAGGAGAGAAGCCAGAGTCCTGCCATTGCTCCCTTTTAAAGGAAGGAGGTGGGGTTCTACTCATTTGCAGGCTGGCCTTAGCTCTCCTGATGACTTTCTTAATGGGTCTTCACCCTTCCATTTTGTCCTCTTTTAATGGCACCTCTCTCCAGGCAATTTCCTGAACATGAAGAAAACTGGTTTGGCCTGTATTATATTATTTGGCTTGCTAAATTTGGTGTCTGGCACTCAGGAGTGAAAAGGGGAGTCCAGGAATTAGAATGGGAGCCCAAGTACCCCACAAACTCATAACAATACCACTTGCGTCTTGAGAACATGCTTGGGTATGTCCTCCCAGTTGCTGCTGCTTGCATCATATTTAATCTAGTTCTGGAGGGTTCCCCACCCTAAGAAGTGGCTTTGTTGGGGATACACAAAGGGTGGCTGTTGGAAGAGAGAGCCATCAAGGCTTCCATTTAAACAAATGTTTTTTTGCATGATCCTTTGGACTTCTGCCATACATTTCATCTTACCAAATAGTAAGAGTTCAACAAACCGTGAAATTGAGATACCCAGCTCCTTCCTTAGGTGGATTGAGCTCAATATTCTACAGGAGACATTCAGCCAGCTCGTTGGAAAGATACTCTCAACATTACTCAGTTTTCATCATTAAATAAATACTGGACAGAGATAAATGCAACAAAAATACTCCTAAGATGCCATCACAATTAAAACATCAAATTTTGGCTGACTCTGATGAGTGTTGGCAGTTTGGTAGTGGAAAGGATGGACTGAGACCCATGATTTGGGACTGACAGATTATAACAGTTTTTGGCAATACATATTTAGATGTTTTAATTTGGTGTTGGGGACCACCTGTTCCTTTACAAGCTATTCTAGGCATTCTTCCTAGAATATGGGGTTGGCTTGACAAGCAACAACTTTGGCTTCACCAAGGTTTTCTTGTTGCAAAGGAATTAATATTAAGATGTTGTAAATCTACATAGCTTCCAAATCGACAAGACATGCCAATCTTATACTTGCCAAGGTAAGTAACACTTGACTTCACTGGGACTTCCTACTGAGTAAGTGCACATAGAATTGCAGTATGAATCAATAAATGTGCCAGGAATGTGCATATTAGGCTCTTGGGGAAAATCTGAATTATTTGAACAAATTTGTGTTATAATACATTAGTAGCCTCCTCGGCTTGTGAACTGTATTGACAGCTAAATTAATAATAATTAGAGGGTAATGATGTGGCAATTAGTTGTTTGGATGTGACAATAAGTCATGGTATAGCATGATGGGAACAAACTTAAATGACTCCCCATCTGGTGCAGCCACATGGAGGACTTCAGAAGCTTTAACTTTATTATTATTATTATCATTATTATTATTATTATTATCTGTAGCTTGTAATATCATCCAAACTAGTGCTGAAACCTCTCCTCCAAGTTTCTTCTCCTAAAAAAAGGCTCCTGACAGGGCACAACAGAATAGCTTTGCAATTGTGGTGGGTGTGGGCTGGAATGTATCATTGTAAAGTGGCTGTGTGTTTTTTTCTTTTCATTAAACATTTATCTAGTTCTCTGCAGCCCACCAGGCTGCTTGTACCTCCTGATCTGTAAAAGCCCCATGGGAAGAATTACCTCCTGATTTCTTCCCCTGGGATTCGATTAAATTGTGAGAAGTTGGGAAGACTGACTACTAACCACCTGCGATCAGTGAGTGTGCTGATTTTGTTTTTAAGGGAAGTCCTTACTTTTAACCTTTTCAAAAGATGTTTCTGCACTAATTTCTTTAAAAGTTAACTTTTTAATTAAAAAACAGGTAACTGCCAGGCACACGGTAGACAGCCCTGTGCCATGCTGTCCGCTGAGCTAACAGGAAAGTCCAGCTGATAATGTAATGGGGTTTTCAGGATGCATGGGCACCCAGGAGGGCTGCAGAACGCAGGCCAGTAGAGAAATGATTTGTAAAAAACAGGATTGCTGTCAGGGACTGGCAGGACTCCAAAGAGTGTGAGGCAAGAGAGGGGAGCAATGGTTTATGGGGTTTGACACTGCTTGCAAGGCAGGAGCCAGGGGAGGGGGGAGAGTCACAGCGGTCTGTATTGGAGGAAGGTGTGCCAAATGTGACAAAAAAAGAGGCTGCTTAGTTGAAAGATAGACAGTAGATTCCCCACTTTCCCCCACCCCACTGTCTCCTACAACCAAGAAGGGCTGGAAGCAGAAAAGAGCAGCAGTGATCACCATGCAGGAGAAATCTCAGGTTATGGGTGTGCAACCCGTCAGTTGAGGGTATATAAAACGGCAGAGGGGTGGGATCCCACTGTTGCTGCAACTACTCCACAGTGCCTAGAAGCTAGAATTGTGTGTATACGTGTATCCAGAACACTGTGGAAGCTGTGGTAAGGGCTTTTCTTGTCAATAAAGCTGGGTAGGGCCAGGACAATTATTCACAACCCCCCATGGCCATTTCCTGATGTAGATGTGGTTGCAGCTGATCAGGGGGACCGGACCCCTGTTCTTTTCATGTGCCGTTAACAGCAGCTTGATCTGCAGAAAGCTTTTCAGGGCACGGAGGAGAAATTGCTGGCTAATGTCCACAGATCAAACTGCTCTTAAAGGAGTGGGGCTACTAAAGAGGTTGGCAACCCAATATGGAGTTGAACTACGCCACACCTACCAATGGAATCAGGATGACGATGAGGAGGAGGAGGAGATTAAATTTGTATACCACCCTTCATCTGTAAATCCCAGGGTGGTTCACAGCATAAAAATATGATCAGGATCTTGCCAAAAACGTTTCACCAGGATAGATCAAAAGAGGTAACATTCTTAAAACATCAGTTACATAGAACAGGGAGATTTGCTATGGAATTCTTGAATACAGTGGTACCTCAGGTTAAGAACTTAATTCGTTCTGGAGGTCCGTTCTTAACCTGAAACCGTTCTTAACCTGAGGTACCACTTTAGCTAATGGGGCCTCCCGCTGCTGCCGTGCGATTTCTGTTCTCATCCTGAAGCAAAGTTCTTAACCCAAGGTACTATTTCTGGGTTAGCGGAGTCTGTAACCTGAAGCACCTGTAACCCGAAGCGTCTGTAACCCGAGGTACCACTGTACTACAAAATTCATAAAATTCCAAGCATTCAGCAACCAATCCATTAATGATTATAGCTCTTTGTGTGATATTTGTGGACATTTGGGAACGAAGTATCCTGTTAAGAAGAAGTCATTTGAAGAGGCTAGGTGCTTAGGAGTTGCTAATGTTCAAGATCCATGACAACTGAGTAAAACTATTCTCTGAATTTAGCAGTCAAGCATCTTGCATTCCAGACACTCTTCACAATCTGCTGAAGGGATTCCAGTAGTCAGGATGAAAACACAAGACAAAATAAAGTCAAATATAAATTGTTTCTGTTGCTTTTGGACAGGTTTGTCTGGAAACGGGGCCAGCGTCTGATTTTATTCCAACATCCAAGCAATGAAGAGAACCTTTACACTCGGCAAACAAAAAACTCAAATGCTACTTTGGCATTCTTTTTTCGTATCCTGTTACACTGTGAGCATGTGTTGTGTTGGCTTCTGTGGACAAAGCAGATAGGGCAGATTTTTAAACTGGAACTTTCTGCAAGCGCCAAAGGCATATTTTTGTCAACGATAACTTTTAAAAATAGTGCTGTAGGGTCTGTTTATACTGAGTGTATGTTTTTCTCCTACAAAAATCTGCTGCTTAAAAAATGCAATTCTGTTATCAGAATCAACCAGCTGCTAACCACAGAAACAAGGGAAAGTTATGAGAAGGACCCATTGTCTAACTTTCTCTTATCTCCAGGGCTGCAAACAAGGTTGTGTGCCCATTTCAATTTGAAGACAGTTAAGGAGACAGTTTCCTGCCCCCTTGGTAGAATCAGCCCTTCCTGGGATCTAAATATCACACAACCCTGCCAGAAGCCTCTGCCACCCCAGTTTTATGGCTGAAATCATCTGTGAAATCCACTTCCTTCCTAGACACATTGGAAGTTTCCAATGCTTGCATTCAAGTAAGTTTCATAGAGTAGACGCATTGAAATTAATGAACATGACTAAGTTTGTTCCATTGATTTCAGTGGGTCCACCTGAAGAAAATGTAGTGGAATACCACCCCAAGTAATTCAGGTCTATGGTGGTTGACTTGATTTGGACCAGACAACCTTGATCATCTGTTTCAGATGTTGCAATATGATACCTGACAGAATCATTATAGAGCTTTCCATTTTCTCTTGCACTTCCTCTGTGCATGTACACTCTCTGGGAATATGATACTGGTAACGTTAAGGTAAGCTGGACTGCATGATTACAGTAGCTATAGGGAATTAACATAGCTTTCATAGGAGGATTCAGAAACCAGTTGTGATCCATTCAAAACAAATTATCTTGTCTCAGTTCAAGAGTGCCAACCAGGAACTCCATGTGGTACAAGGCAGTGGGAGACAATTTCATTAATACATATTAATTCTGCAAAGCTCTTAAAGACTTGTTTCTTTGTTCTAATGCTGGGCTGTTTATTTTTAAGGCTTATTGTTGCAGCAGGGTTACTTTGAAACAATGCCATTGGCTCCCAGGGGTATCCTTATTCAAGTTCACTCAAGTAGGATGTAATGAGAAACATTTTTTGTCTTTCCTATTACAAAATAGATCTATTTTCTTGTTAAGAAGCTGGCGCTCAAATGATTAAGACTACTTAATCCCACCTAGAATAGAAACTGCACCACCCCAAAACGTCTGCTTTAAATGACAGAACAAAAGGCAGAACAGAATGTGGCAGCCTTGAACTCAAAGGCTTAGAACATGGGTCGACAACATGGTAGCCGTCAGATGTTGTTAGGTCACAACTTCCATCAGCCCAGCCAACATGGCCAGATGTCAACGATGGTGGGAGTTGTAACCCAACATCTGGAGGGCACCAAACTGGTTATCCCTGTTTAGAACTCAGGGTGGGATGGGGGAATCATAGTTCAGTCCATTCATGTTTGGTGGGTGGGTGGCATTTGACAACACATTTTCTCTCTCAAATCTTTATTGCATTGAAAATAATGCCACCCAGCAGGCGCCAAGATCTTTCTCTTAAAGAAGGCGGCTGAAGGAAGGAATCCATTGAGGAAAGAGATTGTGGTGGCGGTGAAAACTACAACACGTTAAAAAAACCAAAATACTCACTTTGGATATTTAAGATTAAAGTGCAAAACAATAACAAAAGCTCAATAATTCCTTCCAGTAGCACCTTAGAGACCACCTTAGAGACCACAAGTGTGCATGCACAGGGAAGCTCATACAAATAACAAACTTCGTTGGTCTCTAAGGTGCGACTGGAAGGAATTTTTTTATTTTGTTTCAACTACAGCAGTCCAACACGGCTACCTACCTGTAACTAAAAGCGCAATAAGAACATGTGTGTGCATGTAAAAAAGAATGAAAGCGATGCTATCAGTATAGATCAGGCTTCCTCAAACTTGGCCTTTCTGATGTTTTGAGACTACAATTCCCAGCACCCCTGACCACTGGCCCTGCTAGCTAGGGGTCATGGGAGTTGTAGGCCAAAAACATCTGGAGGGCCGAGTTTGAAGAAGCCTGGTATAGATCACCCAACCTATGAAACACAGAATGACTTGTGCCTTTGTCATGCATACCTAGCACAAAGGCCTGCCTCACTGTCTATATCACCAAAGTACTTCCATGTTACAGAACCAGTAAGCAGACTGGAGAAAGAGTTGCTGCTGAGGATTGATCACATGGTCCGAAACAAGTGACAGGCGATGCCCTGCTTGCCAACTACACACCCAAGAGGCAGCATAGGGATGGTTTTAAAGTAAATATTCCAGCCTGCCATTTCCCGTAAGAAGGCTAGAAATCTCAACTGTGAGTAGAGTTGCTGACATGGCGAGCTTGAGCCTCCTGCTTTATGCGCTTACAAGTCGATGTGCAGAAGCAATGACGGTTGTGCGATCGAATCCACCCTTTTCAAAAACAGAACAACTTCCCCATTGACGGGGGAAATGGAACCAACGAAAGGTTCCATTGCAGAAGTTCAAGCCTTGTAACAAGAATCAGAACCCGATTCTCTCAAGCAGATCTGCTAGCAAGGGATTCCACCGTCTGGTTTGCAATGGCAGGCAGGGTTGCCTACCCATGAATGCACACCCCAATAGTGTCATTCAAGTGGCACACTGTGTCCAGACATTATCAGAACTTTTAGGGGGGAAGTGCACACCTCTTTAACTATCTATGGCTTCTCATCATGCTGGCTACACGTGATCGCTAGGATCAGAAGCATAGCTGTCAACTTACAGATTTGAAAATAAGGGACCAGCAGCCTCGAAAATACGGGATCAGCAGCCAAAATAAGGGATTTTCTGGGCACAGGTATGTTCGACTTCTGAGCCCCTCCGAGCCAAAGGCAGAAAGCCCAGCCAGCAGCCAAACGAAGCCTCAAGTGGTGGTTCCTACATCACAGCAACCCGGCAAAGGGGATGCAGCAAGGAAAACCACCATCACAAAGGCGAGTCCCCAGGCAACACGGCCAATTTGATCGGCACAAGGCATGCAAGCTCCACCCCCTAGTCGTTCTTAGACTCCTTATTGGGTGAGCAACGCAGCCAAGCAACACAGTTGGAGACTTTCTTTTTCCTGGCCGGCCGGCAGGCAGGGAAGGAGAGGAGCTGCTTCCTTTGAAACCCGGGAAATTTAAGGGACATCATCAATAAGGGACAGCAGCAGGACACAGCTCTGGGATAAGGGAGTTTCCCGCCAAATAAGGGATGGTTGACAGCTATGATATGATCAGAAGTTGGCATCTGGTCAGCCACTATGGGACAGAGGCTGTGGAACTGGATAGGCCTTTGGTGTGTTCCAGCGGGACGTTTCTTATGTTCTAATGTTCTTCCCACCCTTATAAGTGATTCTGTCCAAGGTGTGGTTTGGATTTCGCCAGCTTTTTCTGGAATATATCCAGAGGGGAAACAGCCAGTGCAGACACACCCTAAAGGAAGCTGGCATTCCCTAATGGGAAGGGCCTAGGAAGGACAAGGCATGACAACAAGAGCATGATCGCTGAAGAGGGATTTGGAAATTCAAGAAGGGAAAAAAGAAAACACAAATGGAAAATTTAAGACAAAGTGGCAAGTGGCCAAGAAAGAATCAGACAAAACATTTCTGAAAAAGAACAAGGTTGCATGGAAGAAAAATGTCTGTTGCTCTAATCATCATAGGGACTGTAACACCATATGCAACAGGAAATTGAACCATGGCACTCAACTGTCTTATTTTCCCTTTGATTTTAAATGTTCTGTGGAACCATCCTTAGACCACAGATTATTATTTTTGAACAGGAAGAAGAATTGAGACATTGTATTGAGGAATCAGCCCCTCTTTTTACAATGTACTGTGAGATTAAAAGTCAATTGGGGAGAGGTCCCTTTAAGCATTACCCTGGACGTGTAGGAGCAACATTTCCTAAAAGGCTAGTGACATTTAAATGGTCCAACCATGTGGGCCAATTTGCATTGGCCACAATTACTAAACAGGACCCAGGGAAGGGGACTGATTCAGTGGAAAGAGCTATAGCAATCAGTTACGACTCGTGCAGTTGGGTCATTTAAATGTTACCCCGGCCATGTAGAAGCCACTCATGGAAAAGTGGCGTGCGTATGCCTATGGTAATGTATAAGTTCCTCTCAGAGATCTACAGCCAAACCAAATTCTAATGAAAAAATGCACATTCTGTGTTATCAACAGGCTTTCTTCTATTTACCAGGAAACAAGGAATAGAGGAGAAATTTGTTTGAAAGAATGAGGAAATGCCATCTTATGTGTACAGCAAGACCCCTTACCACTCAAACATCCTGAATTCTGTGATTGCGAATGCTCCAAATGAATACCAACATTACTTCTTTGCTCCTAATATAAGAAAAATTCACAAAATATACTCAGTGAAGTTGTACCTGCTTTCCCATAGGTACAGGAATGTTACTTTATATAGGTTCCTTAAGAGTAGATGAATTTAAAGGACAAACATATTTCTGCAGTAGCTCAGGCAAAATATTCCTTTCCTCTACAGCAATCCAATGGAACACATTTTGTTTAACAGAAGGAAAGCATACCAGCGTATGGTCAGAGCTTAATTATCTAAGCATTTACACAATTTTAATGAATAGCTCCAGCAATTTTGCACATAAATATCTGACCCTAGGGTTGTTGTAATTTATAGAGTTTCCACTTATGGAAAGTATTCTAGCATTTTCTGCATGACCTCTATATACTGCTTCTGAACTTCAACTGGGTGTTCCCTTTGTTGCTAGTTCATCCGTTTTCACTTTTTCCATTTTCTTGAAATATGCTCACCGTATCTGGAACTGGCCCTCCAAAATGATCTAAGGAGTCTGAAATCCTAAAGATTCTTCCTAGGAAAATACGTTTTATGAATGAAACTCAGTGCGACCTCTGAATGAACAATGTGGAGTGTGCTGTATAGCATGGGAAAATGCAGAATAGGTAGAGATTTTCATTTATTTCACAAGTACGACTCATTGTTAAAACCGTGTTTATGGAAGACAATCTTACTCGGCTATGCCAAAGAAGAAGAAGATGCTATCAGAAGTCAAGAACTTTACAAAAAAACCAACCCCAAATTAAGCAATGTTCAGCCCAACTAATTTCTATAGAAGACTTTAAGTGTATGCTTAAATATTCACCACTCTATATTAGTGGGAGATTTCAGCAACTGAAATAAGAGCTCGGTCAAATTTTGAGGGGTTTTGTCTTGCGTGTTAGAATTTTCATGTTCTGTGTGAGAGAGCTTTTCCTGAATGGCTAAGCAAATGGCACAAACATCAAAAGAAATTTTCCGTTGTTCCCCCGAGTCCTGGACACCAACTACAGCTCAGATACAACTATGTCAAAGACCCTCCTGTTTAAATTAACAGTAATTAAATTTAACAGTAATTAAATTTAAATTAAATTAATGTTTAAATTAACCATGCGGCCCCATGCTGGGCTGTGGGGCAACACGCAAAGAAGCTCACAGGCTTTGAGTGCAAGGGAACTATGCAATGTTTCAGTTTTCTGGCAAAGTTTGGGAAAACTCCTAAATCCAACTAAGCGAAGCCTTAGGCAAGCTCTTTACAGACTCTCTGTAAGCCCTCTTCCTTGGCCTATTTGCTTGGCAATGACCCCACTCCCCAGACCTCCTACAGTCAAATGGGTGGGGCAAGTTTAGAGAGAGAACATTAAAGGATTCTGTAGACCTTATTTTGTCAGAGATAATTCCTAAGCATGATGAGACCTCAGGAACTGAACGGCTCCCTGGCTGCAAATTCTTTCCTTAACTGTGTCTTGTGGGACCACACTGTTCCAATTTATTTATTTTTTTTACTTATTACATTTATATCCCACTTTTCCTCCCAGTTAAGTCAAGGTGGCATATATGGTTCTCTTCCTCCAGGTTAGGGCTAAGAGACTGACTGGTCCAAACTGACCTAGTGAGCTTCGTGGTTGAGCAAAGATCTGAGTCCTCTTCTCCTAAGTCCTAGTCTAACACTCTAACCATTACACCACATTTGAATTATTGTATGTCGTGTGTGTCCAGGACATGCACATATTTTTTTTAAGAGAAATTCAACCTACTGAAATTTATATAGATGGGCCACTCAAACAGGGTGGTCCTTTTTGACAGTAATAAAAATGAAACTGAAATGAGATTGTTTTGATTTGGCTCCATTTGAAATCAACTAGACTTGAAGGTGCCTTTTCTTTCTTTAAAAAAGGACTGTTTCCAGGGTCTTTTGTCAATTTCCTCAACTGATCTTAAAAATGATATAATTAAGCATGTGCCTTTTTTGGTATTCTCACACTTTCTTTTAAAAGTAAATAGTTTTTATAGATCCTTCCAACAAATTTTGACCCTTCTGAAAATGCCAAGCCTTGAAATGTGCTAATGACTAATGTCAATGTTTGGGGGGTTATGGAAATTCTTACTGAATTAAAGCTATGCCAAAAATATGTTTGCATTGTCTAAACCAGTATATAAATTATGTTACCCAGAACCTTGTCATATTAACATTTTAATTAAAAAACTACTATATACCGGTTATGAACAAAGTGCAACACGCGTCTTCTTTAATTCTGAACCAGAGTAATATGCTGATCATCTTCGTAATCAGAATATTTTAAAACAAAACACCAAGTGTGCTTTAATTAATATTGGGAAGGTTAAAAAGAAATTAGGGAGAAAAAGAGGTTAGAAAAGCTAATGATTATTTGATCAAATACCATAAATGTTAAAAAGACAATATTTATTTGATAAGGTCTGGTTTGGAAATGAATCAAGGAACAAAAGTAGTAGCTATGAATGAATAAGCGATAGTGATACCGTGGTACCTCTGGATGCGAATGGGATCCATTCCGGAGCCCCGTTTGCATCCTGAGTAGAACGTAACACGTGACTGTGCATCTGCGCATCTGCGGGTCGCATTTCACCGCTTCCGCTCATGACGTCATTTTGAGTGTCTGCGCATGCGCGAACGGCGAAACCCAGAAGTAACGCACTCCATTACTTCCAGGTCGCCGCGGAGTGTAACCTGAAAACGCCCAAACTGAAGCATATTTAACCCGAGATATGACTGTCTAGCTATAGATACAACTATAGCTATAGCTATAGACATAGCTATATCCCCCTCCACAAACAGCTTTGACAAAAACACAATATGTAAAAACGGAAAATGAAGAAAAGGCTCCAAGAATGTTTTCTCTTTTTTTAAGTAGAAAGAATTTCTCCGTTCTTAGATAGAAGATGGAAGCCCTCCCTTCTAAACAATTAATCTTGTTTGACGAAGAAAGAGTGGAATGAGGGGTGTCCAAAGACACAGTAGTCAGCCAAAGATATGTTTGCTTAACTTTTATTTGTCTCAGAGCCAATGTAAAACACGCTATAGTGCTAATATGAGTTCTTTCAAAATATGTTTCCGCTCTTTAGGGAATATAGCAGAGGAGGATTGTTTAGTTCAAAAGGGAGGATTACAACGTCTCGTATTATTCTTCTTCATTACAATAGCAGCAAGAGAACAGAGTTTCTTATGGGCTCTTCTTGTGTTTAGTGCTGCAAGAAGCTGTTCTCACCCCCCCCCCGCCCCCAGCCAGGAACATATTAATTCAAAGAGACAGAGGAAGTGAAGGATAGAAAGGAATATATGGGAAAATAATAGCTTGAGTGCCACATTAGACTCTGGACTTTAAAAGTAAGAAGTCAAGAATATACCGGTAACTACAGTGGTGCCTCGCAAGACGAAATTAATTCGTTCCGCAAGTCTCTTCGTCTTGCGGTTTTTTCGTCTTGCGATGCACGGTTTCCCATAGGAATGCATTGAAAATCAATTAATGCGTTCCTAGGGAAACCGCCTTCAGACCAGGTCCGGGGACAGTCTGTCCCCCGACCTCTTCTGAAGGCTGGGGGGGGGGGGACAAGGGCTTTTCTTCCCACTGCCAGCCTTCAGAAGGCTGTTCTGAAGGCTGGCGGTGGGAAGAAAAGCCCTTCTTCCCACCTCCCGCCCCGCAAGCTCCGGGGACAGGAGGGCTTTGCTGCCGACCGCCAGCATTTTAAAAGCCCCTGCTGTCCCGGGGCGATTTTAAAATGCTGGCGGGCGGGAGCGAAGTCTCCGCTGCCCCGAGGAGATTTTAAAATGCTGGGGGTCGGCAGCGAACGCTTCGCTCCCGCCCGCCAGCATTTTAAGATCGCCCGGGGCAGCGGAGAAGTCTCCGCTGTCCCAGGAAGGCAGGCGGGGGGAGCAAAGACTTTTGCCCCCGCCTGCCTTCAGAAGAGGTCCAGGACCTCGTTCCGATGCCCGGCGGCGGGGTGAGAGGTTCCCGCCCCCCCCGCCCCGCTTCGGGGCAGCGTTCCGAAGCGGGGCGGCTGGGGCAGGTGTTCCCGCCCCCCCGCCCCGCTTCGGAGCAGCGTTCCGAAGCGGGGCGGCGGGGGCAGGTGTTCCCGCTGCCCCCGGACCTCTTTTGAAGCAAGGGGCTGCGGGGAGATCGCTTTTCCCCGCAAACCCTTGCTTCAAAAGAGGTCCGGGGGCAGCGCGAAGCGCTTCCCGCTGTCCCCGGACCTCTTTTGAAGGAAGGGGAGGTGGGGAGAAGCGATCTCCCCGGAGCCCCTTGCTTCAAAAGAGGTCCGGGGGCAGCGGGAAGCGCTTCCCGCTGTCCCCGGACCTGGGGCTGCGGGGAGAAGATCGCTTCTCCCCGCCGCCCCTTGCTTCAAAAGAGAAGACCCGCTGTCCCCTGGGCAAGCTTCGTTTTGCGAAGCAAGCCCATAGGGAAATTCGTCTTGCGAGGCAACTCGAAAACGAAAAAACCTTTCGTTTTGCGAGTTTTTCGTCTCGCGAGGCGTTCGTCTTGCGGGGTACCACTGTACTTGAAAATTAGAATCTAATAACTGGTTCCAGTCAACATATAGTTTGTGGGGTGTTGTTGTTTTTTTAATAAATTCTACTTTTCTGATCAAGTAGCAAATCTGCTTTTTGTAAAGTGAAATTGAGCACAAACTTAGGTCTGTTTGCACCTCTGTTTATGTCTAAGAACTAGGAATGCCTGGAGGGACGTATGGGAGAAGTGTTGCCTTGGGCTCACCACACATCTAGTGACTGGATTCCATGTTGCTGAAGTGAACAGTTGATTTTGTCTTTTTTTTCTAAAACTCCGGTTATGTTATACATCATTTCAAGAGTGAAATTTTGTAGCCTGAGTGGTTCATCACAGAGATACTACTCACACTAGTTTCTCAGTCCTGGTGCTTGCGATCCTATCCTTCAAATGTTACCGGAGCCCTATGGGATCCATGGGAACAGCAACCATTTCACCCCAGCAATGCACCAGCTGAGTCAGAGAGTAGAACCTGAAGACTTCAGGTCTGCAGGATCTGACTCATTTTACCTGAGGATGAGAGAACTACGTAGAAGGCATTGTAATAGACATGTGACCATCAACTTTTGGACACAGCATTAAATGGGATATGAAAGATACTTGGCACATGGCATGACAAGAGTGCTCTGGCTATGGTTTCCTAATGTCACTCCTGTGATCTGCAAAGCCACAGAAATTTGTGGTTCTCTCCAAGTTGTAACTGATGCTGAGTACCAGAGCTCCGTCTGCAGTATCAGAGGAGTAATCTGTATGACTCCGCTCATAAAAACAGTATGCATATCAAAGTGAAAGCTTGTGGCATTTAGTAGAAATCTTTGGTTATTGTTTTTTTTTAAAGAAAACATACAATGAACACTTTAGATGGGGTAAAAATCAAGGTGGGATAAATTCTAATTCTAAATGAATTAGTGGGATAAATTCTAATTCTAATTCTAAATGATGGGGCAGAAGACTGAAATATATGAGCTTTCTAATGACACACTATGTCACTGCGTCTGCAACTCTGTTTCCATTTACTTGGGAGTAAGGACCACTGAACCCAGTGGGACTTCCTTACTGGGTAGAGATAATATATGATTGCACTGTAAGGCATGCTGTCTCTTACATAAGGCATGCATTAAAAATAGTTGTGGTTTTTTTTCAAGAACGGAGACAAATGCAACACTAAAAATGTTTTAAAAGAACTTTATATAAATTGTGGTGTGTGTGTGTGTGTAGGGGGCAGGATAACACAGTGAGCATTTGAAACATTTAAGGCTCTCTTTTAACTTGAGCAATATGATGGGGTAATAGACATTCATCCAAGGTTTTTGTAAGACTAGAAGAATGTTCAGCCTTTAGCTTCCGTCTAAACTGAACTTGGTCAGCACTTCAACATGAAAATTGGACAATTTCTTAGGTTTTCTTGAGAGCCCTTTGGGATGCCTGTTCTTGGAAGTGTGTTCAATTTGTGCTTTGTTATGCTATGAAACCTGGCACAACCTAGCACAACATGCATCATTCTGCAGAAAATGGGAGAAGAAAGGAACTACTAATTTGGTTGTTTATATGGATGAAAAAAATGAACTGATTGTAGAAGGGAGTTGAAGCTACTATGCATCTTGGACAATCATGCCTTATCAAAGAGATAGGAGCAAATTATGCAAGCCAAAAGCCTGGCCTGGCAATGAAAGCTGTTACTGAGCTACATGTGATCCAGGAAAAATTCTTAACTTGTGCATGCTCTCTTATCCATTAAAATATCAAAGGAAAACAGCTTTTTTTTAAAAAAAAAGACAGCTAATTTGCCACAAATCCATAGTTTCTAGTAAAGGATTTTTACACTCCTTGTGCCTTAAGATTCCTATACAATTGAATTTCTTCTTCGATTTTGGAGGTTTCAGGTTGTCTGAGTTTTTATTTTTTATTAGCACTGATCTGTTTTTGGTATCTGGGTTTTGTTCAGACCATTAGGCAGGCACAGTTTTTCAACTGGCATATATTTTCCTTTGTTACAGATTACCAATGAGTGTGCATGCACTCACACCAATATTTTGTTTTGCACCGTGATTTAATCCCATTGCAATGCACTCATGTCCACCAGGTTAACCTGTGTAGGGAAAAGAAAAGACTAACGGGAAACTTCAGCAAATTGCACATGTCCCAATTCTGTAATTAATTTTAGAAGTTCTCCATTATAAACTGGAAGACAGACAGAGCAGAACACAAGACAGAGCCAAGCCAAGCCACAGTATAATAACAACATGAAAGTGGAGGATATCTGCACATTCTTAATTGTCCAACTATAGCTAAACACAAAAGCTAAGTAAGGAGGCAGGTAGAAGAAAGCAAAAGAATATGGGAAACTGTTGACAGGTAGGTGAACCTGTCTTCTCACCCTGCACAAACTGATGGAAGAAAATGGAAGAAAACCACTTATCCCACCAGCTGCTTATGGGATGTTTAACCCCCCACCCAAGGAAGTGCACGAGTAAGTTATTCAGAGCTTCTGTGCTTGCATAGAGTACTGGTCCAGGGTCAAGTTGTTAGCAGACATGGAAAAGATGGGTAAGAAAGAAATTTTAGGTGGCACAACATAACAACTAGGAATTTAGCCCTGGGATTTCCCCTAAAGCAAAAATATGAGTTCCAGTTACAGATGGGTAGCCGTGTTGGTCTGCCATAGTCAAAACAAAAAAAATTCCTTGCAGTAGCACCTTAAAGACCAACTAAGTTAGTTCTTGGTATGAGCTTTCGTGTGCATGCACACTTCAGATACACACTTCTTGTGTATCTGAAGAAGTGTGCATGCACACGAAAGCTCATACCAAGAACTAACTTAGTTGGTCTTTAAGGTGCTACTGCAAAAATATGAGGTTCATGCTTAGGCAAAACTTCTGAGGAACTTAAAGGTAAAGGTATCCCTGACCGTTAGGTCCAGTCGCGAACGATTCTGGGGTTGCGGCACTCATCTTACTCTATAGGCTGAGGGAGCCTGTGTTTGTCTGCAGACAGCTTCTGGGTCACGTGGCCAGCATGACCAAGCTGCTTCTGGCAAAACCAGAGCAGCGCATGGAAATGCCATTTAAGTTCCTGCCAGAGCAGCAGCGCATGGAAATGCCATTTACCTTCCCGCCAGAGTGGTACCTATTTATCTACTTGCACTTTGACATGCTTTCGAACTGCTAGGTTGGCAGGAGCAGGGACCGAGCAACGGGAGCTCACCCCGTCACGGGGATTCGAACAGCTGACCTTCTGATCTGCAAGCCCTAGGCTCAGTGGTTTAGACCACTGAAGAACTAAAGGAGTTTTGATCAAGCTAGTGATCTGTAAGTTGCTATCCAAGTTTACATGAATTACATAAACCTTTAGCATTCTTACTAGCACGGATGCTTTCATTTCCTCGAGTGTTCTGTGCTTCAAGTTGTCTTTGACTATCTGAAGCTTATATGGCCAAGTCAAGCCACTGTCCACCTGGCCCAACGTTGTCTTCTTTGACTGACAGTGGCTCTGGAAAGTCTTTGGGAGACCTTCTGTATTCAAAGTACTGACCACAGACTCATGTAATTTGTTCTAGTTATGGATTTGAAGGGGCACATGGGAAACCACAGAGCACCAAAAGTTGCAAGATGCATTCTCATTACTCAGTATATTATTCTGTAATTTTTTGCCTCTTGTTATGACTGTAGGAGCCCTTCCTTCTCCACCTAGTTGCAAGGGTGTTACTTTACTTTCAGCTTTACTGAAATAAAAAGAAGACATAAAATAAACAAATTAAACAAACATAAAAATCTAATATTTCACACTGGCAGAGGAAGGAAGCAGAAAGAGAAAGGCAATGGTATAGGTCCCCCTTCACTGACACCTGGGAGAGTTTCTAGGGCTTGGACCCGACCCCCCAGCTCCTGAATCTGCTATTGGAAGTATCACTGAGAAGTTGCAAGGTTGCTCCTGAGGACTGTATAGGCAGAAGCTTCATGCCCAGCTAAATCCACTCCAAAATACAATCTTGAATTGCTCTCACTTCTTTGACTACATGGAGCCCTTGAACTCTGTTCTACCTCTATTAGAGGTTGCTATTCTTCTTGATCCTGAATGTTGCTTGTGGAGATTTTTGAGCCCATGGCATTATCTAGGGTGGTAGAAGTGTTTTGGCCCAATTCCACAATGAAGCTTATCTAGCTGAAACCTCCCCCCCAAAAATTCCTGTTTTCAGCTAACATAGCTGCCCTTGAGCTGTGCATTGCTGATTAGTGAGCTGCTTGTCATTAGGAAGATGCTAAGATTCACAGGGGTGGTGATATCGTACTACCATGGGAGGTTATTTTAGTATACACCATGAATAATATGTTTTGAAAATCCCTTTGGGGTGAACACTTAATTAGCACTAAATCATCTCTGTGCTATGCATTTGATTACTGAAGTGCTTTCTTCAGTCACATATATTTTATAATAAGCATACCGCGGGGTGAAATGTACCTCCAGTAATAATCAGCTCAGAACTGTTTCAGAAGGCACATTTTCATCTCTCAATGGTCCCTTTCTAACAACCTACTAATCTTTTCATTAAGCAGGCTTTTCATCAGCTCTGTTTCACACATCACTGCAACCTGAAGAGTTAAACAACCTAATTACAAAGGAGATGTTTCCACTTTTAAAGGCACATTAATTGTTGTCTGGAGCATTCAGTATACAGCACATTCTTACCCATGGATCAGTTTCTGACATTTACTTTACAAACAGGCAGTGACTAAGCTGCAAGAAACAAATGTCAATACAAAGCCTAGCAACGACCTACAATGTGTACAAACTCGAGAAACCTGCTATCATGAGAACGATGCTGTGCCAAATCAAAGTCCTAAAGAGCATAGAATGCAATAGGCTGTGATTTTTTTTCCTCCAGTGCAATCCAGAAACACTGGGAAATGTTGCTCATCTCAAAGATTCACACAAGTGATAAACATATTTGCACATTGTCATAAGGCTATAAATCTTGTCTCTAGCTTTGAATTTCATTGTTCTGTTCTTTGTCTTCAGACACTATGCGTCTGAACTCTAAATTAGTAAAAGCACAAGCAAAATTCATCATGTTCTGGTTCTTCATTTTCTCTTACTAATAAGCACCAGACTTGTTTGTTCATTTTCTTTCAGACACATTTATTTCTTGTGGCTTGCATGTCATTACTTGTGATGGACAAGTCTCAAGAGTTTAGTAGGTTCAGCTAAGCCCTTAAAGGTCTGGACAAATAAATAGGGATTATCTGAAGCTTTGGAGTGCATGTCTCCCGATTATCTATATTTCATTTGTCTTCCTTTTCTTTTTTTCTTTTTACATCTACTTTCTTCACTTGTCTTCTTAACTCATGAGTTACAAGTAGGTTCTAGAGGGCCAACTGAAAATAATCTTTCACAGCAGCCCATATTCATGGTGCAGTACTGATGCCAGTAGCTGGTCTCACACTGGATCTGAAGAATAAAGTCACTGTTGTTAGGAAGAGTAGCAAGCAGCTATTCAAGTGTTCTATTCAATAGCTTGATGGTGACTAAGTCACAATCATGTGTCAATGTTGAGATCCAGACCCAATAACCAACGCAGAAGCAGCCATCAACTGGGCTGGAGCTGTATATGCCTTAGGTAAAGAACAAATTTATAAAGCAAGAAAAATTCTTAGAACAGGATAAAGACAACTTCCTAAGATTATCCATGCTATATGTGGGTGGCAAAATGGGGAAGAAGGTGAATTTGCCAAATATTTCCAATGGTGGACTGAAATTCTCTTAACAGTTCAGGAGGAGATGGGGGGGATCCAAAGAAGTCAGAAAATTCTTTTGGGAGAAACATCTGGTCACTTACTTTTGAAAGAAACAATCGCTAGCCCATTTGGGTGGCTAAAGGACGAAATGGGGTAAACGAAAAGAACTGGAAGGAGTAACAATTAAGCCTATTTCTTCCTTCAACAATATTAATAGTAAAAAGTATTAAAGTTGGTTCCACAGCTGGATCCAAAATTGACAAATGGCAAAAACAGAGGCCATTTTACTGAATATTTGGGGGGGAGGAATGACATTCTCTAACACCTCAGAAGGAATTCATTTTCCCTCAAAATCTTTGTCAGATAATTATTTTCTGAGCAATTTCAGCATGGCTCTAGCTCTGGTAAATGGGAGGTATCCATCTCCCCATGACAGCAACACTTTGCTGTCTCCTTTCCCTGTTTGGCTTCATAAAATCACATTGTTTGTGACCATTTGAATGGTTCGCTTAGAAGTGAGGCCAGGCCCATCAAATGGACCCAAATTCCATTGTGCTGTATCCAATATGTTCACAGCTTCTTGTGAAACGAAATGTCTACTGGTTTGGAGTCACACTGTGATCTCAGGAGAACTGAGCCAAAATTTCTCAGAAGATATTTTGCTGGAAAAAAATGCCTGAGCTTCCCTGGCCCCTCATCCCCACTAGAGAAAGGCGACTTTGTATAATCTTTTCCGCCATTTTTTGATGGCAGAAAAGCACACCCCAATGCCATGGAACAATGCCAAGCCTAGGGCAGTATGGAGGATGCAGATGGCGGGCAGGCTGCCAGCACAGTTGGCAAAATCACTACTTGAAGCAGCATCAGCAAGGGCAACACACACCCTGCAAAAAACAAGGGGAAAGGAACGAGGAAAAAGAATATGTGCTACTGCCACTGCTTATAGTAAGCCCCACCCCCAAGAAACTATTGGAGGATTTCATATTCTCTTGGAGAAACTCAGTGAAATGGTTGCCCCAATTTCTACTTCCACAAATAGGGTGGAAACTTTGAAGAGGCTGTTTGTACAGGAGCTCTAGATCTCTGTTTCCTGCCTGGGAGGAATCTGTGGTCACAGACACAATCAACACCAGAAGGATAAAAGATATATTCCCTGAGTTGTGTTTTCTCATCTTTCACCACTTTAAGCCACCACAGCACTCTTCAGAGGGAGATGTAGCCTCTGGTATGGATACCTGTAAGCCTGACTGAAGGTCTCTAGGAACTACACTTGCATTAGGTTCACATCCATCAGAAAGTGGATATTTTTGCACCTTAAATTTAGGGGTAACAGAGAGTTCTCTACTTGGAGTTCTCTACTTGGAATAGACTCAGAGAGAAACCACCATTACTTCTCTGCCCACATCCCCAGACTTTATGTCCCCCATACAGACTAACCAGGGATAGATTGTGACTATCAGCAGCAAAACATCTTCCTAGCTAGTACATTATATATCCAGGACTTAGTTGGGAAACAATGTATACCTGAGATTTATAATAATGGTGGAAACCACACACACACACACACACACACACACACACACACATATATATTAAAAAGAACTGTGAAGTTATGGTGGTGGTAGTGATTATTTTATTTCCTGCCCTTCACCCTAAGGTCCCAGGGTGGGTTACAACAATTCAAATACAACATTTAAACAGTTTAAAACAACTTATAATCACAAACATTGGGGGAATCCTAAATAAACATCTCAGGTGTCTAAGGCCCTGGAGAAGACAGAGACATTTTCAAACACTGCATAGTTCAGCAACTGCGTGTCACTGAAAACTGTAAAGTTTCCAGATATGCCTCTGTGGGGTACAGATTCCACAGCTTAGCAGGGGTCAGCAAGCTTTTTCAGCAGGGGGCCAGTCCACTGTCCCTCAGACCTTGTGGGAGGGGCGGACTATATTTTGAGGGGGGAAATGAATGAATTCCTATGCCCCACAAATAACCCAGAGATGCATTTTAAATAAAAGGACACATTCTACTCATGTAAAAACACGCTGATTCCTGGACCATCCGCAGGCCAGATTTAGAAGGTGATTGGGCCTGATCCAGCCCCTGGGCCTTAGTTTGCCTACCCATAGAGGCTGCCACAGAAAGTGTCTGTCCCAGGCCGTCACCACCCTAAGCTTCTGAGGGTGAAATGTCCAAAAGGGCTCCCTCTGCTGCTCTTAATACCCAATGGGATCTGCAGAGAAGGAGGTGGTCTTCCAGATACACGGGAATATGAAGTAGTCATTATATCACAATTGCCAGAAAGATTCCTCAAAGTCAATGATTTCCAAGGCAGAGTGGGAAGACAGTAAGCCCCTCAACTTCCATCTGTCTGCATTGATGCTGCAGAAAAAAAACTACTTGTCTAATTGCACCCTCAAATGTGACACTGCACAGAGGCCATGTAACAACCATTAGACACCAGGGATAAATTATCTGAGAAAATGCAGAAATGGGAGAAGACTGAAAGGGGGAAATATAGCAATAACAGGTAGGACTTGCAGCAAGCCTTGCTAAAGCATTCATTTCTGTGCATTTTTGAACTTCTAGTTCCTGATTAATCTTCTCTGTAGGTTTACCAAAAGAGATTTGACTTGCGCGTCTATCTCTTTAAAGAAAAACAGATGTGCCTGAGGAAGCCATTAGTGCTCAATAAGGTGTCCTATGTCTGATGAGCAAACTGACCACAGTACCGCTTCCTAACTATTCTGATTAAACAAATAAAAGAGGAATACAGAGCTGGCTTTCAATACTAACGGTTTTAAAAGCCCTCCATAGAGATCATTATCTTGGCAAGATCTGTGAAGAGAATCTTTGCAGAGCCTAATAATGTGGCAGAGGTAAGCACTTAAGAGATTCATCGTTTCAAAAGAGACCCCAACGCAGAGGACTGGAAGGGAACGTATATGGAACCTTCAGCCTGGAAAAATACTTTAATGAGGGGTGAGATATAGCCCAGACTTGTGGAAATGTTTCTCTTTGAGGATCCTTTTTTTTTTAATACCAATTACTCTTCAAAGCTATCACATTAACATTTTTTGGCATAAGATGGTAATTAAAGTAGATGAGTGGTTTGTCCAGTGCTTTTGCATGTGATGTACTCAACAACACTCTTTTCTGACACTCTTAGGCTGTCACACACATTTCTTACTTTGGCACGTTATATAAACACTGATTTCAATTAAGTCAAGAATCTAAAAACATTTCAGACTATTCATCTTTTCTCTCTCTCTCTCCCTGAAGACATGACAAATTATTAATTACAGTGATTGTTGTTCCTTGTTTTCAAAACCTTTTGCACACTGGAGGGGAAAAATTGCCAGCAATTTTGTGTTTTCCTGTTTCATCTTACAAATTCATTTTTATTTTAGCTCAAATCCTCTGAAGGATTAACAGTGACTGTTTTTCATTCTGCTTCTCATAACTGCTCAAAACCCTTCCTTGTTTTCATGTGCTTCTGGTAACACCACAGTAAAAAACAACACTGCAACATTAAAGACTTGGACACAGATGAGGACTAAACAGAGCCCACAGAAGGATGAGGCATAGGTCTCAACGTTTGTTCATTGGTTTTGTTTGTGCATCAATTCTTGTGCTCACAAAATGAACACTTCTTCCCTTAAGTACCTTTGCATTTTAAAAAATAACTTACAGTCCTTTCACTGAGTTCTGCCACCTCCATTCTGTCACAGGGGGATCCTAGGGCATTTTCTATTGCCCTAATCGGTAAGAGACTTCCAATTATGTTTCTGGCTAGCTGTGCCCCAGGACAAACATGTCAACCATGCTCCCTAGATGATGCAGGATTGGTGCAATTCTGAAAGGAACTGTGGATATGTGCACCTAGGGCTCCCTGTAGAGGGATGTGAACCCTAACTGACCAGCTGGGAGGGAGCAATACATATACAGGTATTGTGTGTTGCAGGGTGTGTGGCTGGCACACTGGCAGTTCTATGATTTTTAGTAAATAGTAAATAGCAGCCACCAGGGTTGATCTGGATTGAGGTGGTGGTGGTGATGATGATGATGATGATGATGGGGAGGAGGGGATGGAAGCCCTTTCTTGTGACTACTATTAACAGAACAAAATATAATCATTGCCAGTTTTGTGTTCATTGTCATGCCAACTTAAGGACAAGGCCTTTTCTACAGTGGCATCAAAACTAAGGAACCATACTCTGGAGGAAAACTGTTTCATCCCTTTGACATTGACTTTCCACTAACAGGCAAAAAGACTGGATTGTTGTGAATCCAAAGCCACTTGAGTGGTAGAGGGGATTCCTATATTTAGCTCTTTGTCTGACTCTCAGCTCCCTCTGCTGGCTTTAGTTTTTTTGCTTATTTTTATAGTTTCCCGTTTTCAACTTTTAGGTTTTTTAAAAAATCACTAGCCATATTGAAGAACCTTTGGCATAAAAGGGAGAATACTAAAAGTAAAGAAAAAATAAGACACACAAATCTTTGACCATTTTATTCTCCTCTTAATAAGGTAAAGGTACCCCTGCCAGTACGGGCCAGTCTTGACAGACTCTAGGGTTGTGCGCCCATCTCACTTAAGAGGCCGGGAACCAGCGCTGTCCGCAGACACTTCCGGGTCACATGGCCAGCGTGACGAAGCTGCATCTGGCGAGCCAGCGCAGCACACAGAACGCCGTTTACCTTCCCGCCGGTAAGCGGTCCCTATTTATCTACTTGCACCCGGGGGTGCTTTCGAACTGCTAGGTTGGCAGGCGCTGGCACCTAACGACGGGAGCGCACCCCGCCGTGGGGATTCGAACCGCCGACCATGCGATCGGCAAGTCCTAGGCGCTGAGGTTTTACCCACAGTGCCACCCGTGTCCCCTCTTAATAGGAACACATAATTTCTTTTCCCCCCATTTTAAACCTCTCTCTGGGTTATCTGTGGTGGTAGTGGCAACAACAGAACTCCTGTGTTAGTCTGGCCACTATTTTATTTTCCATACAGTGTCCAGACATAACATTATTGCAGGGCATTGTAGAGTAAATGACAGATGCGGAGAAAATAGCAACCTACTGGGACATTGTGGGGAAATCAAAATGGTGGCTTTGGCACCAGCATGGAAACCCATCTGTTGCACTGACCAGAAGATTCAGATGGGACCCCAATCCAGTGCTTAGGAAAATCGCTACCTTGAGCTGAAGTGGTTTGGAGGCCTGGGGGGAAATGAAGGTTGTTTCCCCCTCATTCAGTTTTGGGATATTAAAAAAATGTCTATCACTTTCTTCCCTTTTGTTGTAAGTAGCCAAAATTTGCAAACACAGTAATTTATAAAGCCTGCCAAATTACAGGCAGACAGGGCAATATCTGTGTGTGCTGGGGGCCTCCCAAAAACATTTTTTTAAAAGGAATCCTCTATAACATTTTTATTTTTTTACGATAAAAGTTGACGAAAGTTGCTGTTTTTAAGGGCGTGTATACAATACAATATAACAAATAAACAATATAATCAAAGCAAAATAAAACCTAAAACCAATAAAACAGCAGTATAAAACATATAAAAGCAAATAAAACGAAAATTCAGGGGATTCAAGTACATAAAACAGGGTCAAATTTTATTGGTCAGGGAAAGCCTGGGCAAAAAGATAAAGTCTTTATAAGACATCTGAAGCAACTGATAGTTGCTGCTTCACATATGGCAGAGAGAAGGGCATTCCATGGCATGGCTCTTTTCAAGGCAACACCCTATGATATTCTGCAGGGTGTGGTGGCACAGGTAGAGTTCTGGTGTTGCTGCTCCCTCACTGTGTCCCTGGCAGAGCTGGTGGCTTTTAAATGTAAAAAAAGGGAGATGCAAAGGTAAAAAGTCACATACAGGATTTAAGCCCTTTCACCTCCCCTAAAGTCTGAGTGATTCATACTACTACCTTCTTCCTATTGTGAGATTTGTCAGAAATGAGTGAAATAATTTTTTTAAAGCCTATTTTTTAAACTGAAAGGAAGACCCTTAAAATATAATGAGTATAAGCATCAGGATAAAAGAAAATGGAGTGGGGGAGATGAATTGGAGTATGGCACTTATTTTCTTTCTTTTTATCTTTGTCTGTTTGCCAGAAAAGTAATGGTAGTAGACTGAGTCAAGGGTGTCCCTTGCTCAAATTCCTATCTTTCTCCTGCTTTCATCTGCAAACCACAAACCCAAGAGTGTGCCAAACCAGACAAGATAGAAATAAGATGGGGATATCTCAAGGTTTCTGCTTGCTTGCTTGTAAAAATATCAAAGTAGCCCCAACCTGGATCAGAATCAAAATGCTAGGAAAGGGGTGTGTGTGTGTGTGTGTGTGTGTGTGTGTGTGTGTCACAATCTGAATTGTCACACCTGAATTTTTCCTTCAGGGGCAAATGGTATATTCAGATATGGAAAATGGTTCTGCCTTAAAAGGAGATACAAGTTAATTCTAACATTGTTCTACCATCTAGTAACATACATTGCTATGAAACCTAGGTGTCTTTTTAATTCTGTTTCAAGTATCCACACATTCCACGTTAAACTGCAATGCTTAATTTAATATCAGCATGGCAATTGTGTGGGTATTAAACAACAGATTATATCACCTGAGGGACATAGAAATAGAATTCAGAACGCGCTATGATGACTTTGAAGGATGGTTGCATTTTTCATATGAGTCAGAAAAGCAAAAGCAAAGAATCTCAACCACATATGAAATGAACTAATGCAGACGCTATGTTGAACACACTGCCTGCGGCACTCGTTCCCCGTCAGGATGAAAAAGATGTCCACACCACTGTCATGGTCCACAGGCTACAAGCGTTCCCAATGTAGCTGATTACTCAAAGCTTTCTGACAGCAGAAGGTCAGCAACTGTGGATCACTGGATGTCTGAGGGGCAATAATTTTGCATTTTAATGACCTAACTGCCAAAACTTTATCAAGGAAACAGCAAAGCCGGAGAACCAAGGGACAAGATGGAAAATATATCCAGACATCTTTCTTTGCTTAACTGCTGGTGAGAATGGAACAAATAATACCACTCCAAATTCCACTGACTTGTAAAAATTGTGGGTTCCCCCAACCAACTGAAAAATATTAATTTTTCTGCTACAGTGAGGTTGACCACATCCACACATGGAATCAGCCATCTGATTATTTGGATACTTTGTGACTGCCTACTGAAACTGCAGTTCTTTCTATGCCCTTTTCATATGTGCATACTAAATACATAGAGGTGGAAGCAGGATGGCACCCACAAGCCTCACCCCAACCTGCATGTCTTCAGTGGAAATGGGGGTCTATATTAGGGTTACCAGATGTCCCCGTTTCCTGGGGACAGTCCCCGGATTTGTGAATAAGTCCCCCAACAAATTCCATCCCCGGAATGTCCCCAGATTTCATCCAATGTCCCCAGGAAACGCAGCAGCCTTGAGCAGTTGGCTGTGACAGGCTTCAGGAGCTGCTCGGAAGTCCCCATATGATGGTGGTGCAGGGGCTCTAAGATGCAGCTTCCGGGCTGCCTCCACCTTCCCGGACCCCAGCAACTAAGCTGTGAAGGGAGGCTTCCCGCTGCCTATCAGAGCTTGCATGCAAGCAGGAGGGGCAGGGATCTCTCAGTTAGGCAGTGTGAAGCTTCCCTTCCCAGCTGAGGGATATCCCCCCCCCCGCTTGCACACAAGTAGGAATGGGATCGGGGCTGCTGTGAAAGGCAGTGTGAAGCCTCCCTTCCCAGCTGGGGGTTCACTGCCCCCTCCTGCTTGCATGCAAGTAGGAATGGGATTGGGGCTGCTCCAATGGGAAGGGAGCATCACACTACCCAAGCCTCGTCGCCGCCACTCTCGGCCCTCCTTCTCCATGCCTGACCCACCGCGCTCCGCTTCCCCACCACCACCGAAGAACCAACAACTCAGGGGCTGCCCAGGCTCATGGAGAAAGGAGATAGAAGTCTCGGAGGAAGGGGAAACATGGTGATTGAGGTCAAGGCAGCGCCACACCTCTGCCACCGCCATTGCTGCAGCATCAATGTCCCAAATGTGTGGCAATTAATTAATTAATTAAAGTGTCCCCGGATTCATTGAAAAAAAATGTGATAACCTTAGTATATATGCATCCAAATGTATGGGTGGGAGTCCTCTACGAGAATGGAAATGATGTGCGATCAGGGCTCCTGATCATGGAGGAACTTAAAGGCACACAGTTATATGTGTCTAGAAGCCTATTTCATACTTCCACTGAATGTCTAGAGTTCAAGAGTGGAGTCAGCAGGCATGGCCCTGCTGCCCTTTCTGTCCATTCAGTATCCATTTTGGGGCAACAAGTGAATACAGATCCTATTTCCCAAATAATGACAAGCCAGGGATTTGCACCAAACTCAACTTCTTGCCAACTCAGTGCTGCGTGGAAAAGAAAAGAAAAGAATTATGCTTCAGTCTTTCCTTTGAATGATTGCTTGCTCCAACAGAAAGAGGAACTGAACTGGGCCACTGGGGAGAGAATCTGAAAAGGGGATTTTACTACAAGAAAAATAACCCTTGCTGCTCCTCCTTTCTGCCAGTAACAACTTTCTTCTGAACAACAGGAATGGAACAAGTGAGTGAGAAGATGCTGAGGAGGAGAACAGCAGCAGCAGCTGCCACCACCACTGAAATTTGCTCACCTCACCCACTCACCCTCTGGATGGCTCTAGAGATCAGGTCCGTCTTCCCTCCTCAGTGCTCATGCAGTTACCTGTTCGCATCCTTGTTTCTAAGCTGATTCCAACATATAGGAAACCAGGAGCACATGGATCCAGAAGATAGCACAGAATCTTCATTTTTAGTAACATGAACCTTCAGTTTTGACATATCAGGAAATACTTGATGATTTAGCAGAACACATTCATATCAAATGTAGACAACCAGTTCATCAGCATAGTGCAGCATCCACCACTCTGATCCAGGTGGACCAGTATTTTTGTCAGGTGCTTCTCCTTCATGAAAGCCAAACAGCATGACAAGAGCAATTATTTCTGCTTACCTATCTCTATGAGCTAGTTTTCTGCATTTTCTCATCAACTACTACCAAACCAAGGGTGGAGAACCTTTGGCTCATCAGATACCGCTGGACTAAAACTCCTATCATCACTGGTCATTGGTCATACTTGCTAGGGCTGATGGGAACTGCAGTTCAACAACATCCAAAGGGGCAAAAAGTTCCCCACACCTGTACTAGACCAGACTGGAGTAAAAAAAATTTTTTTTAACCTATCTTCATTAATAGTCCCAGGGATATAAATGCTTCTGCAATCACGACTACTTTTAAAAACAAACAAACATTTAGTCCCTTTACTGAACTACTAATACGTATGACACTAGCTAATATGTAACACAAAGATCATAGACTGGATGAGCAAGAGTGATTTTTTTAAAAAATCCTAATTGAAGCCTGGTATCAGGAAACAGGATTTAGTACTGACAAAGATTGCTAAAACATTTAAAATACACATGTGTTTTATTTAAATGGTGCTGGATTTCTGGGCATGCTTTCCAAATTCCTTTAGTATGCTTCACAATTAGAATCAGATTTGGCACATTTCTGTAACAATGCTGGATAAAAAATTAAACAACAACTCATATGTATATACCATAACTATAAATGAATACGGGGCTTGCTATAAACTTGGGATGGCTATGGAAAGTTACTACCTCAAGTGAAAAAGTGTGAATTTTTAAAATGCCGTTTGATTATAAGCAACCCATGTCAGATGGAGCTAATGTCGACCCACTCTATTGAAGAGCCTGTTTAAGCAATATTTATTTCATTAACAGTTTGCTAAGTATTTCTGGAGAATTAAACCATATTTCATTTGTTCCTAAAATAACATGCTCATTAACAACAGACCAGAACAAAAGCAATCCTATGGGGAGGGTGAGGAGAGTTCGTGAGAAGGAATCACTAGTTGTTGAAGTGCCGCCAGACTTACTCCAGCCAGCACAGAAAGTAGGTGCACGTCTTCTTTCCTTCCTTTCATTCCTACACCCTGTTTTGCTTTTTAATTCGCCCCCTCCCATTATTTCAATTGGGAGGTGGGGGACAGCCATCGTCACCAGGGTTGGTGTATTTATTTTTTCCTTGTGTATGTTTGGGGAATGGGCAAGATCTGGATCCTGCACATCTATGGTGTCCCTTGATGTATCCTTTACTAGGTATGGAAGGATCTACCAATCTTGGTTCTCTCAGTTTTTCAGTTTTCCAGTTCTCCGAATTTTGAGAATTGAACAAAATTGTCAGGAAAATTCCGTCAGCATTTCAGTATGAATTTCTTCCAACGAACACATTTTTATACGCAATTTTAACTAATGTACACATTTTGCAAGCAATTTTGAATGCTGCTTTTACTAATATATCCCTTTTTATGCACACTTTCAATCTATTTTTGTAAACATTGTTTGGAAAACAGAATCACAAAATTCAGATAAGCATGAATTTCAAAGGCTAGTTGTTCACACAATGCTTTGGAAAGTCTCCACTTCTACTTTGACACACCCCTTTTCTTCTACTGCCATTGGAGGTAAAGTTTTCCACTGCCATCCCAAGGAGGTCTTCAATAATGGAGGTTTTCTCTACAGCCACCAACCCAGACAGCTTCAGATTTCCTCCTAAGTCATTCAACAGCTTTGTTGAATAATAGGGATCCTGCTTTCTGAAAGTGTCCATGCCTTGAACCTGAGTTTCCCCACCCATTATTTTTTTTTACTAACCCATAGCAAATCTGAACAGAAAGTTGGCAGGTAATTCCCTAACACTTTCTCACAATGTAAAACCCCAACTTTTAAATTCAAACTGTTGTTTTTTCTATAATAAAAATGTTGACACACATGCGCACACTTAGGAAAAGGGCAGAGAAGTACATAGTAGGGAAATCAACCAGGGGATAGATATGATCCCAATCTGTCCATGCAAGTTATACAGCACCCAAACCCTGTTCAGCAATGTGTGGTAGGGCATAGTGATGGGAAAGGAAAACAGTCACAGTGGAAGAAGTGCAAACACACCCATGGTAACTCAGGTCTGCTCAGGTCAGGCCCCTACTCTTGACGACCCTACCATTAGGTAGAGGCAGCTGCTTCACGGGGTAGGTGCTAGAGGGTGGCAAGCATGGAACAGTGTAGGACAGAGCTGTTTGTGCCAGATGACCTATGCTGAGCCCACTAACCAGTTGTCCTCAGGTGTGGTGGAGGCAGGGCTTTTTTCCCAGCCTGAACTCACAGGAACTCAGTTCTGGCACCTCTCAGGTGGGTGCCATTGTCATTATTAGAGAACAAGGGAGGTGTTCGTGGTGAGTTCTGGAACCTCTTTTTGTAGCACTGGGTGGAGGACTCTGTCCCCTTGCCAGTGTTAATGTAAACTGAAGTTGCTAATTCACTTCACTTTTGTATATGGGCACAATCTGGTTCTGTGGCTCAGACAGCAAAATGTTTCAGGCTAGTCTTGCCAGACAGGACCCTTGGATGTCATAATGTATGTGTCTTGCACTACAACACACCTCTGTCTTCCATCCCCTCACACTTCCCACTGCGGCAGGAAGGTAAATGGTGTTTCCGTGCGCTCTGGCTTCCGTCACGGTGTTCCATTGCTCCAGAAGTGGTTTAGTCATGCTGGCCACATGACCCAGAAAGCTGTCTGTGGACAAACACCGGCTCCTTCGGCCTGAAAGTGAGAGAATCGCCACAACTCCATAGTTGCCTTTGACTGGACTTAACCGTCCAGGGGTCCTTTACTTTTACCTTCCATCCACACACACTCAAAGATTCAAACAGGTGAAGATGGCTGACATTGTTAGGATGTAACATTTCACCTTTGTGCTTGTCCAAAGTACCTTACTGTAAGGACAAGCTAAAATAATATATTCACTGTACAGGAAATACTCTTCCTTAAGTCATTGAATGAAACCCTTTCGCATACAATTTTATCTGTCATTGTGTGCTTAACCCGTTTTGAATCTGGTACTCACTTATCCTATAGCTTCTCAGAATTTTAAGTACAGGCACATAATGAAATGTGTAGCTTACTTCCATTGGATAGACAAAAAAATTAATGATGATCAGTAAATAAGAAATTATAAATATTCTGTTCCTATAATTCAAAGATATAAAGCTGAATCAAAAATAAAGAAATAGAAGGGTAAAAATCAGACAGGTATTTTAGTGCTCGAGAATAAAACACAAGTAGATAGGTTTCAAAATGTCAATAATTCATTGTTTAAGTACAGCATGTAAATTCTCATGAGACAGCTAAAATATACTTTTTGCAAGATTTACAGCAGATAAAGCTTGGCGATATTTTAGCAAGTGTGGCTAGAATTCTGACACTTTTCAAATTAATGGGAAATTTACTTTTTATTTAGTGGGATAAGGATTTAATGAATAAGTTATGCCTTCACCATTTACTGCTGTTCTAAGCAGGTGGTTTTGGATTGTAAAGTGCTATATTAACTGTGAACTAAAACAATAATAGCAATTCTTAAACACCAATATTTCAATACCACATTGCAAAAACAGTACAATGTGCAAAATTGCAATCCTTTAACATTAATCATTCATTGGAGACTATCTGGCAACAGAAGGGCAGGGCATTTTCAGAAATCCCTTCTCCTTCCTGCAGTGTCCCATACCTCCTTTAAATCTGCTCCAGATCCTCTAGAACAGATTAAGGGGGTGTGGTACTGCAGAAAGGTGGAAAGGATTGCAGAAAACTGTTTTTCCCCATTTCACTGATGGATTCCCTTCTGTCACTGGACAGCCACCATTGGCTACCATGCTCTTACTTTATTTGTTTCTTTGTTTAAAACATTTTTTTAAATGCCCTTAGAAGTTTATTGTAAGGACAATGAACTCAACAAATTACTTGCACATCATAAAAAGAACAGGCAAAAATACAAATGATCCAATTTGGACTGGGTTGGAACATGTCTTACCTACACAAGAATTTGTGAATTTTAGTATTTTAAAATCTTATTTAAATCTAATAATCTAGATTATCTCAACTGTTTAAATCTCCCAGATATGGACAAGATAGATCAAAGGAAGCTAAACAAGTTAATAATGGAAAAGAGGTTTGCAAGTAATAACCTAAAAACAAACAAGATTGTGTGTTCAAATGGAGGGATAAGGATGTATATCTTTGTTGATATTTTAGCCAAAACCACTCAAAAAATTGTTAATGATATTACTATAGATCAAAAGATACAAACTTCCTCGTTAGATTCTAATTATAATTTTATTCTTAATGAAGGAATAAACATGATATGTGTATTGGTAACATTTTTCAGGCTGGTATCATTGTTAAATGATGTCTATAAACTCTAATTCTAGCTTATAGGCATACTCAACATTATGGGTGATATCCAACATTAGCCATAGAGTAGACCCACTGAAATCAATGGACAAGTTATCTGACTATAGATTTCAATGGGTTTGCTCTGAGTATGACTAATTTCGGAGATCAGTCTATATAGTATGTGAACCTGACCCAACAGGGTTTATCTGGAATAAGCAAATG
Source organism: Podarcis muralis (assembly GCF_964188315.1). Lineage (NCBI taxonomy): Eukaryota > Metazoa > Chordata > Lepidosauria > Squamata > Lacertidae > Podarcis > Podarcis muralis. The sequence continues at coordinate 81,448,651 of NC_135656.1, forward strand.
AAAGAAAATATTACAAATATTATTCATGTAGTCAATGAGGTTAGCAGTTGCAAATAATTTCCTTTAGTGTTTCTTATTACCCAAAAAGCTTTTGATAATACTGAGTAGCTCTTTCTTTTTAAAGTACTAGACATCTTTAATGTTGATATGAACTAAAAAATAATAATGATTCAGAGTGTTTACATGAGGTATCAACCAAGCAATTGCTTTAATTTTATATGGTCAAAGGATATGGGATGACATTTCATCCCACTTTCACAATGGAAATCTTGCACAACAAATCTTCCTGTTTCTCATTACTGCCTGCAGCTTCCCTCCTCATGTGCTCCCAAAATCTGCTTTAGATGGTACCTAAAGCCTTCAGAGCATATTTAGGAAGTACATAAGAGGCTGCAGGGGAAACTCTGTGTTAACACACAGAGAAAGAAACAACACTTCTACAATCTTTAAGAGATTATTTTCACTTCAGAATTTTTTGCTGCTTCAGAATTATTTCATGTTCTGTTTTAACCAGAAAAAGTTAGCAAGTGCTAGCAATGAAGTCGACCGCTGGTGCTCTTTCATTATTATTACTTTTAAATATCATTAGATGTCATGGACTGGTTGGACGCAGAGGAATGGTGAGAGGAACCAGCTGGGGAAGCACCAAGGGAAGAATACTCAGAGCCTGGGGAGTGGTGGTAGGACAATGATGAATGGTCAGAGGAAGAAGGCGAAGAAGACTGGCAAAAGGCGGTGTGGGAAGCTGAAGAGGTAACAGGACTCAATAAGCTGGGAGAGGCAAAGAATCAGAGGCAGGAGCTGGAGCTGGAGCAGGAGGGTGGGAGGAGAGAGGCCAAGAGGCAGAGACGAGTCAGGCTGGTGAACAATCACGGATGTCTCCCCCTCCTGCTGCAATAAGCTCCCCTCTCTCCTTGCCTCCCAGAACCAGAAGAGGCATGAAGAGAGCAGATGAGAGGTTGGTTGCATGCAGGCGCAATCTCCAATTGCTTGGGAAAAACACTGGAGAGGAAGCGACTTAGATGGCTGTGCGGAGGTGGGGATTTTCAGTTTCAGCAACTGTTCCATGGGACTCAAGACCTATCATTAGGCCTGACAGTCCACCAAGTATGCGCAGATTGTGTTTTTGCTAATAAAGAGTTAATTCCAACTTCAATGCTGTGATTTATTGCCAGTTTCCTCCCGACATTATATGACCTGCCTTAATAGACAGGTAAAACCAGCCTCATCCAAATATTGTTATAAAATAGAATGGTTTGTCAAGCTGAATTTGATGTAGAACCTTTGCTATTGTTTCGCAGTTCTAAATATATTTAATGATTCACATATATGAATGATAATGCTTCAGTGCCTTATATTGCACTATATTTTCCTGCATTACTTACTACATTTTACCTTCGGGATTCTATATTAAAAAAAGTATATAGTTGCACACACAACCACTTTAAAATATTAGTTTTCCCCCATATAGTGTTTTCTCCATGCAGCATCCAAAAAAGGAGAAAAAAATATTTTACTGAACAATCTCTCTATATAGGATGAATGAGGTTAAAAAAGAAAACCCAAAGTTTAGTAACTTATTTAGGATGCTTGCTTAGAATATTTGTACAATGTATTTCTGTGTGATAGGGTTTTTCCAAAAGATTCTGCCTGTTATACATTCTGTCCCACTCCACTTCAAAGAACTCTCATTGAAGAAAAAGATCATTATCCTTTCCAATAAAACTTCTGCTAAACAAGTAATTTTCAGTTTAGGAGCAGGTGACACTAAGATATCTCCCAAGGGCAGTGTATTTAGTCTTTATACATAACCAAACAAAACAGTTACGATGAAAGCCGGATGTTCTTCAGCCCTTGGATATAATGAAAACGTCAGCATTGTATGGAGTTTTGGAACTAGCAGTTTTACTAGAACCATTTAACATTTATCATCACCTTCTACAAGTGAGTTCTCAGCAACAAGAAAAGTTACATAAAGCAAACCATTCCTTCCTTTACTGTGCCTTCATGAGGAGGCAGATCTGTTTTTAATTCATTTGCATCTCTTTTTTTGGTGAAAACCGCCTGTATAATGAATTTTCTTGCTGTATGAAGGAAATGAAGACAAAAGACTGGTGAGAAGCTCTTGCTGTGTGGTAGCTTTGTCTGCTCATTGTTATTTGTCCTGCTTTTCCCATTTCTTCTCTCTCACTTTCCTCCTTTTGCCATAGTCTCATAGTTTCTTTTCCCCACTCCTGTCAAGTGAATGTTCTCTTGTTCCGTTCCCATTGCTCCTCCATCTTATGTGTCATATTGTCCCCACACCTCCATAGACCTGTTCAGTAAGTCATTGAGGGTGCAAATGGATTTCTGAATTGGGACTGTGTCCCCTGGCTCTACTCTCAAGCTCTAGGATTGTGAAAGAGCAGACCTACAGTATTCAAGGCTCCAACACATGTAGGTTCCCCTTGCATGACCCCTGCACAGTAAAAATGGAAGCTGCAAATCACACAAATAATTACAAATATCAGCCTCTAAGTGAGGACGGGAGAAAGGGCTTTCTCAGTCATCATGGAACTCCTTTCCACTTCAATCACTTTGAAGGGAAAATGACTCAGTGCTGAATCTGATTCTGTGCTGAATTTGATGGCACAATTGATTTAGGTCGGTTGGAGGTCTAAGGAGCAGCATAAAACTACACCTTGTGGAATCAGTTTCAGTTGTTGCAGCCTCAGGATATAGGCAGGATGCTTGCAGTGATGGGGCCAACAATATGTCCTCTTCATCCCTGCCCATTATGGCTGATAAAATATAGTAGGAGGGGATTGATTGGATGGGTCTAGGGAGTTCCTCGCTTCAGGAGGAGTTTTGCCCTATGCCTTGAAAGAGGTGGTGGTACAGCCTCTCTTGAAATGGTTTTCTCTATATGCGGAGGTTTTCGAAAACTACCATACAGACTCTAATATTCATTTCCTGGGCAATGTGATCAAAAGGGTTATGACCAACTAGCTGTAAAAAAAAGTGCTGTGGGTGGGTGGTTCCCATGTCTAGAGATTAGTTCTGGGAGGGGATGCACTCCCCATGAAGGAAGACTTTCATCTTTGGGAGTTATCCTGAATTCCAATGTGCCACTGGAGTCTGGAGTTACCTCTTTTGAGGTAATTTGTAAGTGGCCATCCTACCTTGAAGGGGGCCACTTAATGATCTTCCATGGTCCATCCAGTCATATGTTTGTGAATCTGTGAGGCTCCACTCAAAGAAGTAAGTGAGAAAACATTTATCTTTTGGTTGTGCACTACACTAGAAGGTTCCAGTTGTGAGAAGAAGTAAGAACACATCATATCTTGTCTAAAGCTCTGGAGGTTCCTGGAATGGAGCCATACAGAGTCCACGCAGAAGAAGCAAGCCTAGAGAAATACCATAAAAGTTATTTATATAAATGCCTAAGGAACTGCTTAATTTGGAAGGGAGCACATTACTCCAATCACCATATTAACTGACCAACATGATTTACGTTTACTAGTAATGCTAAGGAAAAGTTGGTTCTACAAAGTGGTATGTCTGGATTCTTGAAAGAATGCCAGGGCAAGTGAGATGGACGGTGCAAAGAAATTTCCATAAAAAAAAATACGCTGATGTTCCTATTCATTGCACTTTCAGGACTCTAAAAACAATGATATTAGAATACAAGAATGAGGCCTCATCAGGCTAGCTGCACGTTTTGAATATTCTATAAGACAATAGAATGATTCTTAGTTAAAACAGATGGAAAAATGGTTTTGGAACAGAGCTATAGAATATATGTTAATTCATTTAGTGGGACTCCTGCTCTTCCTCATGCATTTTGTTTCTTCATGCTGGCTTTGATTGAGAATGTTAATATGCTGAATGGATTGCTATACAAGAAGACAGATTTCCACAAGCCCTTTTGCAAAACATTATTTCCAGAAGTGTAGCTTTTTGTCATTAAGTGTATTTAAATTTTGTGTGCCTACATAATGAATTCATGAATGTATAATTCACTTCCTTTACTCTAATCAGTCATTATTTTGGAATCCTGCCTGCATGAGAAAAAACAGATCTGCACAGAGATTTACCAGTATACCACTTAATTAGAATACAAAATGCAAAACTGGTGGTGAGGCATCCTGACATCTTAATATCTGCTTGAAATCTGCATCTGGGGATTTAGTTAGGTTAGATCCAATGTATAGTCAAACAAGAGCTACAAAAATAGGTAACTGAAGGTGAATGGTTACTTATGAACACAGCTCCATTAAAGGGAGCACCATGGGTTGGATCCAGACCTGCCAGGAAGGAAGCTTTGCTGCTGGTGGAGGAAGGTGTTTTTAGCTAATTCCTCTTTTCTCTTGTGGTTCTTTGTGCCTCCACAAAACTTGCTTCAGAGGCTTGGGAGATCCTTCAGAAGTGTGGGAGTTTGCTTGGAGGCAGTGGCAGAGGGAAGATGGAGTTGGTGAAATTGCTATTCTCCCATCCTCCAACCAGTGTCCCTTATGAGAAGGGAAGGAATTGTCAACATGTGGTGATTAATCTGTGATTGTTCATTCACACTTTGTTTGTTTGTTTGTTTGTTTGTAGCACTGTATCCCACTCTTCAGTCAAAATGTCTCCCAGAGAAGATTACATACAATAAATTAAAGGCCGACCCTACTTGGCAGGCTTAGAATCTAATAAACATGACACACGAGGGACAAGAGACATGCAACTCATGTGAACAGGCTCTGAATCTCTAGCAACTCAGCTAATTAGACTGAAAGCCTGCCACACACAGTGAGGCCAAATGAGATGCGCTTTTAAAAATGTTATAGAATGGCTGACCACCTTACTTTCTCTCATTCTTTGAAATTAAATGTTGGAAATATATATTTAATGTTTGACCTGACATTTCTAGAATTTCTTTTTTGTGAAATAACAATTGACAGCTGCTTGATTACATATCCAAGATACATTTCCATCAAAGAAAAGAAAAAGAAAAGAAAAGAAAGGAAAGGAAAGGAAAGTGGTTGCATAGCTGTTGATGAATTAGAAGCACAACATATAGAGCTGGATCTAGACATTTCTAGGTATGTTTCTCCTTAAATATAAAATACAACATTATTAAAAGCAGAAACAAAACAAAAAAACAAAACAAAACAGAAATTTTGCCAATATTAATGGAAATATATCTTCACTGTGTGAAGTTATGGGCAGCTTTCAGTCTAATCAGCTGGATTCATATGTGCATGTCCATTGCTGACTGTAGCAATAAGTGATGACTTTCATGTGTGAATGCACAAACCTCAACTAATCACCACAGGTAGAGCATTCCCAACATCTGGTGTTATGTGAATGTGCAGCATTTTCTGATGGTGACAGTTCACACATCTGATTGAGAGTCCACCATTCTTGATTTAATGACAGATATTTAGGGGATGAAAGTGCACGTCCGAAGTAGCTAAATATCCATTTGGAAATAGACGATTCCCACTGTCTGGAGAAACGTGTGTGTCTTAATCACCCCAGTCTTATTGGCTTAGGTGGACGTGGCTAGACCACCCACTATTTTACGTGCTTGCATAATGCATGTTTATGAATATACACAACCCTAGCCACACAGCTCTAAATTCTTTATTGAAAAAGTATAAAACTATATAAAACCCAGGTACCTGTTTAATGCTAGCCATGTGAACATATTGCCTTCTAAATATGTGATGAAATAGTGCTTTGCCTTCAATCAGCATAATTACAAACATGCGTAAGGGTACACATATGAAATCACTATCGACCTAGAAACACATATGAAATCACTATCGACCTAGGAACAAAATGTTTTGCTGCTCTTAGGTAGCTTTCTAGGAAAATTATTTCAAGGGGAGTTTTGTGATGGCTAATCTTTCTGTTCTTCGCTAATTCATTGGGGGCAGGGGGACTCTTTAAGTTATTCTGGTTTTACTTAACACTTAAAAAAAACCCTAACCCCTGCTACTACCACTTAGGAACAAGCCCACCATATTTCCAAGTAAGAAAATTACTTTCAATTCTACTGCTTGTAAACCAGAATGAGGCACCTTAAATGAAGCAAAAGAAGGAAATTAGCCCCAGATACAGCTGAATGCCGGCCATGTGTTTCTGCAGAGGGAATCTACAGCTCTCCTAGAGCTCCCTCATCACCAGATCACTAGACATATAAAATGTGCAAATCAAGACATAATCTGGGAAAGAGTCTGTTGCAATATAGCAGACAGGAATACATCATATTTTTTGGCTTACATACTCCCCCCTCCAAAAGGGCAACATTTGGCCAATGAATAGAATGTTTTAAAAGACCCTACCAGCCCCCAGTTTATAATGAAAGCTTTTCCATGTTTGAGATACTATATTTACTTAGTTCAAATATTTATGGGTGCAATGTATATACAGTATTGAACAAAACAGAAACCAGATTCATTCCTTAATGAGTGTGAAGGAATAGACTACATACAGAACTAAATATACCATAGTGTGAAAGGGGGGGGGGGCGGGAAGCTGCTTGGCTAATACTTTGTTACGCAGCAACCCTAAGAAAATGAAAGTCTTAACAGCTACCGGACTGAAGAACAAAAACCAAATAAATTGGTATTAGTTTTTGTTCATTATCAGATTCCACCCCCCACCCCCAAGACAAAGGTTAGAATGTTCAAAACGTCTCTGAATTTATTCAGCTGTCCTTGTGGTCTCATGTTTCAGAAGTGGCTGCTGTGCTGTCTGTGTTCCCATATGACTGGATTAAAGCTATCTGGCAGGCTGGGTAAAGTTCTTAGGCCAGCACTGCCGTGCTTGTTCAAAACCTCAGTCATCAGCCATTGACAAGCTGCTAAATGCAGGATAACATCTCCATTTTTTTAAGCAGCAGAACCGCAAGGCCAATACATCAGTGAGGGATGTATTCCTCAGAAATACATCTACATGCTACTAATTAGGGGAAGAGGAACATTTGCAGAAGTAAAACAACGACAACAACGACCAACAGTACTGATAATCATCATTGAATCTGATGCATTTATATTTTGTGCTTCCCATGAGGATCACAGAACAATGCCTTTGCCTCACAACAATCCTGTGAGGCAGGTTGCTTGCTTGTCGCAAGGCCATTTTGTCAGTTTCACACCCAAACCCACCATTTTGGGCTGCCTCCCTAGAGTTTATGGTAGCCATATGTCTTTGCCATTTGAGGACTGAAAAAGCTTTGCTTGCCAATAGGAGCTAAAGAATTGGATGGGATTTAGAACACACACCTTGCTTCAAGCTTGCATCAGAAGTATGCCTTATTGTACACAGAGGCGGCTATGATTGCTGGACTTCCAAGCCTACCTGTCCTGTATATTCTGGAATAGCTGTCCAGATGATGGTTTCCCAGGCAGGTAAGTTATATAGGGGGAAATATCTCTCCACCCCCACCTTGAGTGCAACATCTGTTACTGTTTGTGAGTCTATTCAAAATTCATAATGGATTCCATCTGTCTTCTAGTGGAAAAATGAACATGTCAAAATTACATTGCAAATGGTGTCTTTGTAGATCATCTCAGAAGGAAGTATGCACAGAAATGGTGCAAATGCAAGTCTGAGCATGGTCCGTTAGATTTAATCTTGGCACTGTTGAGGACTCTGTATTTAAAAGTATTTCGATTGTCACAATCACAATTAAATTACCACATGTGTTTGTCTATTTCTAATTGCGCATCTCTCTAGAAAGCTTTTCCTGTTCCCAGCATGCATTTCAGCCTACAATCAGAAGTGCATGAAACAAAATGGACAAGAAAACATAAAATACAATGCAAGGTTTTCATGCTACTTCCTGCTTCTGAAATGCATAAAGCCCACGCAAACCCCACAATTTTTGACATCAGAGCACAGGGCTCAGGGACACAATATGACCAATAGGCCTTGGATGCAATGATTGAACATGCCCAGAGACAGAAAAAATAATTATTAAAGAGACATTATTGGCCATCTATGATTGTGTTCAACCTAATAAAAGCTTAGATTTGGTCTCAGGAAATTTAAGCTAGTGTCCTAGTATGAAACAAGAATTTCAGTCAATTCACTTCCACCCACATGCACACATTAGTTACTATTTCCACATACTTTGACTGAGGAAAGAGAGGGTGCTTAAGAAGGTAGCTGGCCCTGCTCTACTCATCAAAACACAGACAATGTTGAAACACATCTTTGTACTGATAGAAACTCAGGAACTATGCCTTGGAATGATATTCTGGGTCTGTCATGAAAAGTGACCCCCTCCTTGACAGGGTCCAGTGAATATCTGAAAAGTGCATGTGAAAACTAACACAAGCTGCAAACTAAAATTAATATTTTGTGAAAAATGCCTTTTAAAGATCCATATTAATACGGGATTGCTAATCATGTATGTAACGTATCCAATTGTAAGTTACCAACAGCTAAACACTATATGTATACTTGGGTTGGTCGCATTGAGTTCAATGGGGCTTGCTCCCAGGTAAATCAGTGTAGGATTTCAATCCTGCTTTGCTTATTTCCCCTGATTCTCACTTGCTACAATTTTCACTTTGTAATTCTCACCCCTTTAATACAACACCATGACTCTTGTTGCAAAGCCTGGGTTTGAAATCCAAACAATAAAAGCGTTCTTATTAAAACATGCACTCCACAGGCATTTTTAAGTCTGGTAGTCCATTTCGGATACATAACCCTGAAACTTTCATCTGCCTGAAAGTGTCCTTCTAAGTATATTAGCAATATCTCAGGTATGGAAATGTTATATAAAATATCAACACATTTACCCTGTCACGCCATCTGTGTGAGCTGCAGTCTCCACAACCAAACCTTTTACACACTGAAATCATTATCTCTCTGAAGTCTGCAGCTGGCATTTAAAACTTATTGATGGCATGGGTATCAGTGGCTCAGTAGGCAGCCCTTTTGCCTGAGGCTCACGAGGTCACAGGTTCACATTCTGCTCAGAGGAAAAGCTGGACATATTCCAGGATTGTGTGTGGGCTGTGCTAGACTCCTAGGGGGCAGTCCTTAAGTCAGTAAGTGAAACCATGTATGCCTTGTAGATATCAAAGCTTTGTGTTCCTAATGGCAGAAGAGAAAGCGGGCAAGGAAGCTACATTCTGTATGCTTAGAGCAAGTGAAAAAATATATAACCAAGTCTTGGATTCTTTCACTAGTAAATGCTACATAACAGTTACTATCACCAATCTGGGGGTTTCTGAGGAAATGACTATAATAATTAAGCACAGGTACACATTCACAAACATCACCTGCGGGCAAAAAATCTGCAAGGGGTGGGATGTGAAGTAGAACACTATGATAAATTTGAATTTAACCTGCTCTGGTGTTAATGCTCTGATGCTTGGTTATCCCAGATGTCTCCCTCCTCATCTTCTTTATAGACAGGTAAAGTTGGATCTCTTGAAGGAACTGGGGATCACACTCTAGGCAAAGGTTGGACAGGTGATCAATGTACAGCATGAGATTTTGCTGTGGCAATGTGCCTCCAACAGTGACTGGATCATCTAGTCAAAAGAAACAAAACCAACATGAAACATTTTGCTTGAGAAAGAGACCAAACAAATCCTATGCATAATGGCAGAAAGTGGCATTTCCAGCAAAGAAGGATTATAAGCATTTAATTGAAAGGGCTGAAATATTTGGAGACAATTTCTTGCATTTGTTAGGACGTAAATGTTGCTACTCAGGAGTTTCGTAACAGAACCCATTATTTTTTTTGAGAGTGATGGTTAGAGGGACCCAATTATTATCAGAACTTCATTGTACGATTGGTGGGAGAGTTAATATTTAGCCACAGAGCTAATTCTGCAACTTACATTGTCCTCCCCCAATGCTGTTATTATTTAACAAACAAAATTTTATTCAAAAAATTTATATATCCCTCGATTGTAAAAAAAAAGTCCTCTACGCAGTTTGCAGAAACTCAAAATAAAACATTAACATTATTGATAAAATCAGTTTAAACCAGTATTTAAAAATATTCAAAAGATTATTAAAATAAACAGTAGATAAAAGGAAATAAAACACACATAACTTCTACATGTCTGAATAGGCTTGCCTATTTTATTTAGCCACAAAGGGGGAAACATACAAGCCCCAATCCAAATTGCCCTCCAACAGCTGATGAAACTGCCATGCAACATATAGCTTAGCCCTGATTTTGTTCTTCAAAATCAGGTTTACTTACTAATAAGGAGAAACTGGTATCAAGCTCCTCTTTCCTCTGTTAGTTTTCTGCTTGCATCACTTTGACTATCACATCGTACTCTAGATCAGTGTGTTGGATCCAGAATTAATCATGCTCAGAATAGGTTCTGACTATCATAAATTCCAATGATTTAAATGAGTCTGCTCTAAGCACCACTAAGATTGGATCCAAACCATCATGTGTAATATTCTGATTTAAAGCCGACTGGATGGAATTCAATCCACTTGCAGAAGCACCAGATCATCTCCTGACTCAAAATACTATTGAATATTATCTTTCATAAGAACATTAACAATGATGGTTTCCTGTTTTTAAATTTTGCTGATTTTGTTAGTATATTCCCCCCCCCCATTAAGCAGCACACACACACACACACACACACACACACACACACAATTAATAAACACAGAGAAAGGATCACTTTCTTCCTGAAGACAGTTCTGACTAGATATGCTGCTATTTGAGATTAATTTTTTAGGCTCCAAGTACACTTAGATGAAAAACCCCTCAAAATATTTATTCCTCGAAGCAAAGTCAGTGGATCTATGAATTAAAACGATCAAATGCTTTCAGACTCATAAAACAAGCACAGAGCAATTTCAAGTTTAGCCCTGGTAAAGGTAAACTGAGCTTCCTTTGTGATGCGAATGTAATGGAAACTTGAAAGCTCAGTAACTGACTTCTCTGTTCATTCTCTGCAAAATTATTTCTGCTCCAGGAATATGCACGATCATAGGTTTGCACTAAGCCATGGTTTGGCTTAATGTTATGTGCGAACTGAACCTATGCGTAAAATCAATAAACATGGGACAAAATTGCTGTGAGGCGATAGGCAAGTTGCTGATTATGCAGAGAATGAACAGAGATTTTAGATTTATATATATATGCACATCACGAATCAGTTCACCATGACACTTGTACCATGATAACCACACACCCCCACACACAGTGGACATATTTGGATAAATGGGAAAAGCATGGCAAAGAAAGAAACCACAGCTTGTTTCAGAAACAATAAAAAGTAATACAGAATTTAGGTTGCAGGCTTATTCAATGGGACTTACTTTGAGTAGACATGCATAGGATTGCACTGCAAACAGATTCAGGTTATAATCCAAAATCTAACAACAATTTCCTCCTGGATTCTGGCTTTAAAAAGTCAGTGTAATTGAGGTTTCTACAGCTTTAGTGTGTCAAAGAGCCATTTGATACACCAAATATGCTCCATAGAAGGTTTAAAAAGGAGGCTGCATTCCAGAACTTTGATACAAAATAGAAAAGGCTACACAGTAAAACAAATGCACTTCACTACATAACAAGAACACATTTCATAAAGGAGCAGAGCATGTCCTCTTAACCTGTGACAACAAATTTGTTTATTTAGTTTTCTTCTTAGTAAGAAAGCAATTGGTTTTTTCACCCAATAAAAATATCCTTATGCATTTATAAACACTACTGGTAATTATGTAATTACCCAGCCCAATCATGTTAAATTGCTGTCAGTTAGGTTCCCACCACTGATTACCCATGTAGTGCACTAAATCTAAATGAAGCCTTTGCTAAAGTGCACTTAGTGATTTACAAAGGTGTCTCTATGGTTCTAAAAACCATAACAGCACTATATTATTTGCTATAATCACTCAGTGTCCAAGGTCAAGGATAGATCTCACTGAATTTCTTGTATAAAAATGGAAAGAAACACAGAATTAAACACATGGCTTATTTTTGTGTTCCTCATCATGACTTCTGCATCTAATGGTAACCTTTCACCTCCACACATTTAAAATGCTATAATTATGTAATTAAAACCAATTATGTAATTTTACCCTATGGATTCTTATCCTACAGGATCCAAATCAATTATTTTGTTCAGTGGCCTTGAAAGATTTTGTAATATGAAACAAACAGTGAGGTTTAAAATTAAGGAGTAGGAAAATTTACAAATTAATCAAATTAATCCTGCCAAAGGGCTACTTACATGTAACTCAATGTCAAACAAATCCTGTGATGATGTTCAGCTCAGAAAGCAACCAACAATATATTTTACAGTCCTTTATAAATTGTAAGAAATATGAATGCCTGCTAAGACTTGACAAGCCAAATCGGATGACAACAGATACATTCCTGTACAGTTGTTCAGTCTCCATCCTAATTTCCAAGGTTCATATAATAAATAGTGGAAAAATCCAAAGTAATGTCATCATAGACTGGCTGACATTGCTACAGGGGAGATTAATGAGGGATAGGGGAATTTCTCCTTCCCTTTGAATGCTAAAAAATGGTCTGGCTTGTGGGCTTCCCAAGAAGCATTTGGGTTGCCACTGTGGGTAATGGGTTGTTGGACTCGATAGGTGTTCATTCTGATCCAGTGGGTCTCTTCTTAAGTTCAGACCTAACAACAACATGTAAAATCAGAAGGAACTCGGGGGGGGGGGGGGGGCGGACTGATCTGACTCAGAATGACAATTCTTTACAGGTGCTTATAATATCAGTGGAAAAAGTTGGTAACGGCCTTCAATTTTAACCTGAAGATTGCCCCTTGTCCAGTTTTAATTTTAATTTGTTTGAATTAATTGTGGGATGTATCTTAATTTAATGATCGCTTGTTTTTATGCATTGTCTTACTTGTATGATGTTAGCCGCTCTGAGCCCGTCTTTGGCCGAGGAGGGGGGATATAAATAAATTATTATTATTATTATTATTATTATTATTATTATTATTCACTTTTCTATATTTTCTTTCTCTGCTTTCCCAACAATCATGAGAACAATCTTCCAGAAGCTGAAATAAATCACAGGAGCTGCTGGTCTCTCTCTTACTGCTTCCACACCCCACACCATTCTCCACCTTCCTATTATATGAAATGATTTGACATTTCAGAAGATGCTACATCTACTTAACCGTGCAAAGAGCATCTCCTGGTTTAGCAAACTAGTGAAAACAAACAAAAAGTGAACAATATTTCTCTCCTCATCTCCACAAAAAAAACACCTTTCTACATGAGACCAAATTTTAAACAGAAATGCAGCGACTTGTCATTTGGAGGCTACGATGTTGAGTTGCAATACCATATATCTGAATTCGAATTCCTTAAATAAAATAAATAAAAACAATGGTATATGCATCTGCTAAAACTATATGACATATACCCAGTGCTTTTTTCTAAGGGGGGGGGGGGATGCAGGGGTATGCATACTCCTAAAAATTTTGTGAATCTAAGTTTGGCCTCATTGAGGGGCAGTATTTCAATATGAATAGGAAAATGAGAACACCCCTAAACATTTTTTTTAAAGAAAAAAGTGCTGCATATACGAAATAGCATCTCAATCACATTGTACTGTTAAATTACAATTAAAAAATGACTTTTATCATCTTTGACTATGCAGTTTTGGGGGGCAAGTATATCATTCACTTAAAAACTCCCCCCCCCCAAAAAAAACCTCATAAAGGTCTAAGCAGCAATGAACATTATGAATAAAACTATGGTCCTTCTTCAACGGGATTTGCTTCTAAATCAAATGGAGTTTGTTACTAATCAGATTTCCTCATTTTAAAATTTATCTTTATCCAAGCAAAGGTGATTTATATCTAAGAATACAAAGTTTTTTCCATGAGGTCAGCATGTCCAAACAGGTAAGTTCAAATAAAGATAATGTACCTGAAAGTCTTAAGTTGAACAAATCCCCTTATCCCACCACAATGAATAAAGTTTCCTAAGCGGTATACAGTACAAAAATTAAACACTGACACAGGTCTTGCCCCCTGGTATGTAACAATAACAACAACAATAATAATTTACTGAATGAAAAGGGCATGGGGAAGGGAAGGGGAAACAAATAAATTCAGATACCCAAACTTTCTTGTCACATAATGACAAGGTGCAACGGCCACTGAAGAAACAATTGAGAGACAGGAGGAGCCAAATTGCAGTTTGTCACAGCAGAGTCAAGGGAGCAAAAATGTTTGAGGATTTACATGTACATATGAAACTTCTGATCTGTGCTGACCTGATCCACCCCTCCCAGCAACAGGTAAGAATTAAAAACCATTATGAGGGAAGCAGTCTTGATACAGAATAATAGCACCAGAGTCTTGGTCTTGGGCTCACTTTGATCCTTTCCCAGTCTTTAAGATTATGATTCCTTACTCATTCAAATTAGAAAAAAAAAATCCTTTCAAAATATGGAGCTATATACTTAAACCAGAGCATTTGCAGAATCCCCAAACCAAGTTCTCTCTAAACATAAAGCATACATTTATCAGCTAAACACCCCGCCTCATCCCCCATTTTGCTTGCAATATGTCACTCATGTCTGCCACGAACAAGATCCTGCTGTTTTTAAAGTTGAACCCCTGCTGCAATTTGGCCACTCAAAATATTCTGTCATAGTTCATCTAATACAGAATTTTTCAATATATCCATATTTGGATTCCTTTGCAAATTCTTTTTCTGCTCTGTGTGTGAAGTTCCATAAGCTGGAAATAAAAGTTTTAATGTGCTCTTTCAAAACCAAAAGAAAGTGAAAGAAATAGACTACAATCCCCCTGGTAAAAAATTATCACACAGTATACTGTTCAGTTTTGCTTTATGGTTCACAGAACTGGCAGGTTATTTTAATTGCCTCTTTACTTATTTTATAAGTCAGATATAGTTTGGGTTTTCTTTTCTTTTTTTACTGATGATGACTGCTCACTAGGTTTTCACTTCTATTTTGTCAAGTACTGACCTTCATCTTTCTAATCTTCATCTACAAAGCAATTATTAAATTTTCTAAGAAGGACAGTTCATCTCAAAGTAAAGGAATTACACCTTTGTGAATTCCCATGTGGCAAAAGCATCACTATTGTTTTTAATGGCTGCTTCTTTGGCCCACAAACACCTCTTCAAAATCCTGACACTGGTCCACACATACAACAAAAATGTAAACAAAGAAAAATCTGTGAACTAGATTGTAATATACAGCCACTAATATTTGGCAGCCTTGAGATATACATCTATTTTTGTTGTGATACAGCCAAGCAGCAAAATGATCATCTGGTTAAGTTGGCAACCTAGAATAATAAAAAAATTAAACTGGTGAACTATAACTACAGCAAGATGATAATCCGGTTAAACTGGGTGACCTATAATATCAATTCCATTCCTTCTCATTCCAATGGTAGTTTCTGTTTCTCATTCATGTCAAAATCATGATTGACCTGAAATTGTAGAGCATGGATGGGGAGCTTGTGTCCCCCTCAGTTGTTTTTGAACTAGAACTCCTGTCATCATGCTAGCTGGGGCTGATGGGAGATATATGGAGAGCCACAAGTCCCTACTGCTCCTGTAATGCAGGAACAGGGAGCATGTGTCTTTACAAGTGTTGTTGGACTTCCAACAGCCCATCATCCCTAGGCCAATATGGCCAATGATCATGGAAAATAGGAGTTGTAGTCCAACAACACCTGAAGGCCTGTAGGTTCCACATCCCTAATACAGAGGAAAAAGTGAAAAAGAAAATATGGGTCAGTCTTCATGCCAATCATTACACAACAGTAACTGTGCCTTTAAAAGTTCCCTGTTTTCCTTGATTCCTTTCTTCTGAGGTGTATTCAAAATTGATTTACAAAGGACAAGGCGACTTGGACTCATTCGTGAAAAGTTAGATACAGAATGCTGCTTTCCTGTCACATGTCTCTTATTTATTTAATTATTTATTTACTTACTAATTAGTATGCCTCCCATATTAAATATCTTTTGGATGACAGGTCTAGTGATATTACACTGGCCGTGGCAAAGTTTCTCTTGGAAGTTAAAAGAAACAAGGATCATTATGCTTGAGACATAACAAAATGACCGCCTCGGTTCCTCTCTCTTTTGTGGTTGGCTGTCTTAACTTTATTTTGTTCTGAAATTGTTCGATGGGTCTTTGGACCGCAATAAAGATTTTATTAATTAGTTTAAAGCCTACCTTTTTCTCAGTAAAAATATAACATGAAACGATAGCATATCAGATTCGCATAAAATTGTAAGCCAGAAGCTATACATCATAATTAAATCCAACCCCTAAGGGCCTCCTAAGGAATCAGTGCAAACTGTACAATAATGGAGCCAGGTAGGCCTCCTTAGGGAAGGCATTTCCCAACAAAAGTGCTATGATGAAGGAAAGGCCCTATATTTTATTTCTCCATACCAAACTTCAGATGAAATGGCCTATGCTACTGGCAGTACACAGGGAAGTATATTTCATTTGAAGTATGTTTTGAAGGACCTGATGTATCCAGGTCTTAAGACCATTTAGGGCTTAGTGGTAAGAACCTGAATGGTGGGTTGAGCCTAGAAAGAAATATGCAACCAATGCAGGTAAGGAGTATCTGGGAAACTATACTTCCCAAGTGATATTTGCAGGCACACAAGCTGCCATCACTCAAACCATCTAGTGCAGTAGAAGCTGGGCTCTAGCAAAGGTTGAGTTGGTTGGGGTGAAAATACAGTGGTGGGCGAAGTGGGAGAGGGTTGAAAGAGAACTCTTCTCCAGCTTGGTGTCATGACCAAGTATTATGAACATCCTTGAGCGAATACTTCGGAATCCAGAAGAAGCTTCCGAACTCTATCACAGCTGAAATTTCTGAACACTTTTCAGAGGCAGCCTCACATAGGACACATTACAATAGTCCAACTTGGATGTTACTAAGGATGCTACTAACGGCTGAGGAAAGGTATCCACAGGCTGTTGCATAAGCAAACCACAGCCTTATGTTCATTTCTGTAGAAGGATGACTCTGAGTGTGGGTAAAAAAAAGCAAATACAAAGTATGTGAATATACTACAAATTGTGTGCTTTTTCCAGTATTTGCTTTTTGGCCTTTCCTCAGTCCTCTTCAAATCAGCCCCAGAGGGAGGACAGCTGGAGTAAGATAGACTAGCATTGTGGGAGCCAGAGGGCTTTTTCACTCTTTGCTTTTCAAAGGTATGAGTTATAATTTTTTGCAGATCCCATAGTCTTAGCCATATATAGTATTGTGCCTCAGTTTTTGGATGCTGTATGATTAACTCCTTGCCCTACAAAACACAAAACAGAGTTATCCTCACCCTTATTAGATCTTTTTCTTTACTATGATCTGATGCAAAATTATTTTTGTTTGGTCTACTCTATGCTGACAGCAATTAATACTAAGGCCTAAAACTTAAAGGGATAGAGCTAACACATGTTTTTAATCTGTAAGCAAGTTATCCAATTATTTTAGGTAAACTCTATGATTGCAACCATTCTACCTACTCTGATATAATGAATTATTTTCTCCCAAAAGGTCTTAGGAGTTGTGTAGCCTTCTTGGTAGAAATATATGGCGATCTCTTCTTTACCAATCATGGGATTATTTAATGACTGTGCATTAATTGTTTGGGTGTAATAAGATACTGGGAGCATGACTGAGGAAAATCTTGTGTGTGTCAAGATTAGAATTTATCATTATAAATTGAGCCTGTGTGAGTCCTGGGCAAGAGTGACTAATGTGATGGATTGGTGATGATGAAACATAATGAATAGAATGAATGGAAAAGGTAATATTTTTGAGCATTTTTTGTAATTGTAAAGATGATTTGCCTAATCTGGTGCTCACTGCTTGTTGCTGCTCCTGTAAAATTAGGTGTTCCTGGCAGGGGAAAATGAAATGACGACAAACATAACAATAGTGCAACAATTGTGCTGGTTTCCCTAACAGATGGAGAATTATAATCTACACTTTAATATTTATATTCATATAGCTGTCAAAAGCAGCAGCAGCAACAGAAGTAGTATTATTGAACAAGTCCCTTATTTACATAGCAGCATCCCTTGATAGGCATAGATATAGAAGGTTTCTTGGTGTGGTTCTAAACTATGACAAAATATTTTAATTGAGGGGTATGCAAATAAATATATAAGCAAAGATTTATTTATAACAATATTTATATCATCATGTTTTATTTTAGGATTTTACTATCACCTCAAATATTGTATATGAGGTGGAATTAAATAAGTAATAAATTCACTGTATAACCTTTATAACATTTTGGGCTATGTGCCTGCATTTATCCTTTTTGGCAAATTCTTCTTCATATGTCAGGTTTGCATATATAGACAGCCAGTTTGTCTGATATTTACAGCCATTCTCTTCCTTTGCTTTCTCAACAACAACCGTGATATACAACTTGGTCGTCACTATCATATATCTAACTATGGTATAGAAATTCATGTGTCTCAGTCTTGCTTCCTCTGTATGCAATCCTCCTGAGTTTTATAGGATGCTCTTAATAAGAAGCACATTATTCTGAAGAGGAAATCCTTGAGCAGACGTTGCAAAGGAGTATGGCAAATTAGTTTCAGTATGTGGAAGGTCAACTCAGAAAAAAAGCTGAAATATGCATTTCTATAGCTAAAAAAGAGAACTAGTACGCTGCTAATTCTGTGATGTTTATATAACTCTTGCATTAGAATCAAGAGCAAGAGTCAAAATGTAGGGGTTATCTCCTTAATGTCAACTCTACTACTCCAAGTTCAGAAAAGCTAGGATTTCGATCTGTACATTTTGGTAGAAGGCTCCTGATTTAAGAGAGAGGCAACCAAACCAAACCATTATTCAAAAACAAAGCAAGGGATACTGAGTTAGATACAGAGAACCTTCCTCTATTGGAAAAACTTTCTCTGTTTGAAGGAGGTGCTTTCTCCAATGAACAAAGTGGTCCTTTGATAATTAAAAAAAAACACACACACACACCTTGAAGGAAGTTTGTTGGAGTATGATTTTCTGGATCCACTCCGTTAAGACGAAAACTGGGCTGCTTTGCGAAAATGCAAGCAAGTCTAAGATCTCACAAATCTAAAGAAAGTTTCCTCTTAAAAGCCTTAAGTGCACTGCTGAAAGCCTATACCCTCTGAGTTATTCTGGTATGCAGGTGTTACCAAATGGACTTGGGCTGGTGCATATGGCTTGCTTCTTAGGAGTGATGATCTGGTATCCTAGGGCCAGTCTTCATCAGCAAATGACCTCAGCAAAGGTTCAGGGGAAGCGGTGCTAGCTCCACAGCACCCAATTATGGAATCCAGGAACTCTACCGAGGTACGATGGTAGTAGATAAACAAGAAAAGAGGCCTGAAGCAATAGTTTCTCCTTCTCATGGCATCATGACCCAAGGACCATGCACTGTCCAGTGGAAGACTCAGAGGAGGGTAAGGCTCCAGCTTCATCCTGAGTGGAAGAACTGCCAGGACTTTTTTCAGGAGCCCCTCAGTCGCAGGACACAGCTTTGCCAACTGCTCTGATTCAGTGCAGAAGTCTCTCAAAGTGCCCCAGTCTCCCCAGTCTTGCAGAAGGCAAAAACTGCAAAATAAGGGAAGGGCACTTTAAGAGCTAGCTGGCTCTTCTGGGGAGGCGGGTTTTTCTACACTACAGGTCTAGTTAACTGTATGTTAGGCTTCAGATGTAGCTTGGTGCATGCTGAGCAGTTTCAGTAGGACTCTGGGAGCTCTCCAAGGTCCTGCACAATCCTGCTGTTGTCTTGAATTTTGGACTTGGCCTCTTGCTGAGACACTGAAGGGGTTCACCTGTGAGCCCCGCGCTCTTGCAGAACGCACAGGACGTTACCACATGATACACTGCAGCTGCTGAAATGCCCTGTTTCTGCAGCTGTTAAAAGTGGAAGAGCCTGTCCTCATTACCTTTATTTTTCAGGACATGTGACTAGCATTAGTCAATATGACTAAAAAGGCAACATACTCATTTTATTCTCTAAAATAAGTAGCATTTTATTCTTCCAATCGTATTTTTATTTCATCTCTGCAGGAAATGTGACAGTTAATTGCTAATATTTCATTAAAAAACACATTCTAGAAAAAATGTTTAAAAAAATTCTAGAAATACTCAAATTTTCTTTTAATAAACATTTCATGCATTTCTTCAAAAACAGCAACAGCTGGCCCTCCCTGTACCACTGTTTTTAAAAAAACAAACCTTTGCTCTTAATTTTCAGTATTATGCTATGGTCCTATTATACCCTGTGCATAGTTCTAAAGAGTATCATTTTTGTTTCCTAGTACACATAATCACATTTTCTTGGCAATATATGATTAATTTTCAGTCAACTATGGCTACAAGTGTGCTGCTCTGCACTAACATTCTTTTTTGCTTGAGTACTTTGGTGACAGCTTCTCTTAAGGCTCCTTACCTTTGTCTGAAATTTACGGTCATTTATCCACCAGTGGAATTTTTAATATGGCCCTGTCTGTTCAGTGGTTGTGTGTTAAATGCCAATAAACTGGCTAGAAAAGAGCTGAGAGACTAATTGCCTTTTATCTACAGTGTGATGATTATCAGATGCGGGTGGGAGGAAAGACTCCTGCAGATTTAACAAGCTTAACTGACTACCATTTTAACATACTTTGTCTGTATGTATTTACTAATAAGCTAAAACTTTCAGAATGCTTTATTTTCCACACCATGCTGTTCAGATTTAAAATCGATGTTTTGCTTGCTTTGATGGAACTGGTGGTCTATCAGGTAATCACTTCTTACACAGGTCTAGCTTTCAGCTGTACACAGCCTGAAACTAATGTGTCTGGAAATGTGAACCACTTCCCAGGTATACAGCTTCCTACCAGGTATACCTAGTGATGTATGGAAGTGAGAGCTGGACCATAAAGAAGGCTGATCGCCAAATAATTGATGCTTTTGAATTATGGTGCTGGAGGAGACTCTTGAGAGTCCCATGGACTGCAAGAAGATCAAACCTATCCATTCTGAAGGAAATCAGCTCTGAGTGCTCACTGGAAGGACAGATCCTGAAGATGAGGCTCCAATACTTGGGCCACATCATGAGAAGAGAAGACTCCCTGGAAAAGACCCTGATGTTGGGAAAGATGGAGGGCACAGGGAGAAGGGGACGACAGAGGACGAGATGGTTGGACAGTGTTCTTGAAGCTACCAGCATGAGTTTGACCAAACTGTGGGAGGCAGTGGAAGACAGGAGTGCCTGGCGTGCTCTGGTCCATGGGGTCATAAAGAGTTGGACACGACTAAACGACTAAACAACAACAACCAGGTATACCAGCCCCAGCCTCCAGAATTATTTGGTGTGTTTGTGTCATGGGCAGGCTGCTCTTACAGGGCCTGTGAGTGTGTGACTATAGGGAGGAGACTGGGGGCTGTAGCAGCATATATGCCAGGAATACAAGTGGTGGTGAACAGTTAAGGCATCAGCCAGGTGGGCACTGCTGGGTTACATGAGCTGCTGGTGCTGCATCTGAACTATTCTCTTCGTTACAAACCTGGGCAGAAAGACCCTGATTTCCTATGTACATATATTTAGCAGCTGAAATGAACCAATAACTTAGAGGGATGACCAAAAATAAAAGAAACCAATGACAACACCAGCTCACCTACTCAATGCCCTAAAGTTCATTTCCATTTTTATAGTGGATGCTATTTCAAAATGCAAATTCTTGTGCACTTCTTGAAATAAGGTCAGAAGTGCTCCTTAACTTATGCCAATTGGTTTCCTTCCATTGACAATATGCACAGTACCCACATTTCTGGCGTCCTGCATTAAAACAACACTTGATATGACTTCTAAGAATTCTCAAACTAGTATCAGCCACTAGAAGGCCTAGTGGTAGGAGAGTGATGGGGCTGCCCCTTGAGTTTTGTTATTTATTGGCATTTGGTTCCTGATTGAACTTCATTCCCTGGGATAAGCATCCTACCTGTGTGTATGGTTGTAACTTGGGCAAAAGGTGTGAATCAAGACAAGTGCATGATGAATAAAGCATGTTCATTAAAAGTGGGTTGGTTTTTTTAAATGCAAACACTTGCATCATGAGAACCACAAGCAAAAGGAAGCTCATGGAAGGGGACTTTCCTCTCTACCCTGCTTGTGCAACAGGCCTCTGACCAACCTAGGTGATTCTCACTCCTCCCCTCCAGTGCCCCATCTCATGCTGCTCCAGAATATTCACCCCTAACTTTGGCACATTCATTCTCCACTTGTCAACAGGATGCAGTTGCTGTAGCACTGGTGTAGAAGCCCAGTGCTGCAGAGGATTTTTGCACTAGGGTCAGAGGATTATGAGGAATAGAAGAGTTGCTCGGGGACTTTACTGCAGTGTCTCAAAGACCATGGAAGCAACTTTGTTCAGCTAACATCAGCATACAGCTCTACAGTGGTACCTCGCAAGACGAATGCCTCGCAAGACAAAAAACTCGCAAGACGAAAGGGTTTTTGGTTTTTTGAGTGGCTTCGCAAGACGATTTTCCCTATGGGCTTGCTTTGCAAGATGGAAACATCTTGCAAGTTTGTTTCCTTTTTCTTAACACTGTTAATACAGTTGCGACTTGACTTCGAGGAGCAACTCATAGCACGTGGTGTGGTAGCCTTTTTTGAGGTTTTTGAAGACTTTGGTGATTTTTGAAGCTTTTCCAAAACTTTTCTGAAACCGTGCTTCGCAAGACGAAAAAAATCGCAAGACGAAAAAACTCGCGGAACAAATTAATTTCGTCTTGCGAGGCACCACTGTATTAGCAATAAGGTGTGATGAATGAGTTTAGGGAGTTCATGCAAGCAAACCTCTCTAAACAAGAACAGAACTAAAAGTGTTGTAATGGCAACCTGTAATTCAGATAGATATGTTACTCCGTTTGTATGCTGAGCACAGTGTGTATTCAGAAATCCAAAAGAATTGCTGCAGAAAGGAATATTGTTAGTGCCACAGTTTCTGAAAGGAGCAAAAGCTGTATCACATTGCAGCAAAATTTAAAAGCTGAAGGTCAAACTAAACATCATGTGTCCTTCATAAGATGCTTCATGCATCAGAGATTGCACACTCAAACACTTGATTCCATTGGTTTCTGCATTTGCCTATTTTGTAATTTCATAATTTGTTCCAGATTTAGGTGTGTGTGTGTGTTTCTCATGTTGACGGAACATTGTTCTACAACTGGAGTGATGAAATGTCGGTTTGGATGAATACATATTGAAAAGTAAGATAAAATTAAAACAAAACCGAAAGCTTAGGCTAGGCTACAGCAGTCTGGGTGGTAACAAACTTGAAGAACTCCAGTTTCCTTATCTGGTCATCTGAAAGATTTGGGTCGTGTTTGAGCTAAAAATATGCCAATTAGCTGTGCCACCATTTTAAAAACAAAAGCACCTATTGGAAATTTCTCCTTCCCGCCCAGTTACCTGTTTCCCCTCTCCAAGTATTTTATGGTACTAGGGTATACTTATCAAATATGGATTTTTATTACAAGATTTCCAGACAAGTAGGGGGAAATAGGGAGCTAATGTAGGATAAATGACTTCACCCACAGTTCAAAGGCACTAGCATTGGTACTGATTTAATAGCATGTTTCTTTATGGACTTGCTCTGAAGTTCATTAAAGTAATTTCAGTGACATAGTTCAGCATTTAAAAGATAACCTGAGTAATTCATTTCCAAAAAAGGTCAAAAATTACTTTGAAGCTTTTAAAGAAGATATGAGGGGTGTGAACAGGCCCCACGATTTACCATGTATCTGTATCTGTGCATTCTTTAAAATTCCAGTCTATTTCTATGCTCTTTTTCCTTTGGTCTGTGTTTCAGGTTCCAAGACACTCTGTATAAAATGAAGTGTTTCCCCATTCACTATAATGGGGAACCTAAAAATGGCTGTAATTTCCTCCTCTTTTGGCCAAAGTAGATGAATTTAAGGGAGCCCCTCTGGAGTAGATTAAGCCTTCTAAACTACAAGTGAACAGGTCCAGGGGCATTTTATGAAGGAAGTAAAAGGGATTCCCTTTACTTCATAATACCTTACGAAGAGAGTGGGGGGTTGTTTCTATAATAAAGGGTGGCCAAGTGTTGTGTACTCTTGTTCATACCTTTTTTTAAAAAAATTGCAGCTTCACCATGTCCTATCTGTCTGGCAGTTTTTGTGTGCCCTCAGACAGACCTTATATGTATTCCACAGGCCTTGTAATGTGAGGCTGTCTAGAATACTGTGTGCAGAATTCTGAAGACCTCTGGAATTGTTGTTGTTGTTAAACATGGAATTATTGAAGCAACATAGGGCATCAAACTTCAAGCCCTTAGGGTTGCATCCAGTGCTATGTAAGTGCACTTACACTCATGCATTAGGCTACTCCTTCTTCTTCTCTCCCCTGCAGCCTTCCCTCTTGCCCCTAAAATCTGCTTGGGGGAGTCTCCCAACCACTGGAGCAGATTCTGAGGTTGAGGAGCCGTAGGTGGGAGGAGAGGAAGGGGAAGTTCTGCTGCACAAGTGAAAGTGTGACGGTCCCATGGCACCATCTGGGAGGGGAAGAGTGTGGCAGGATCTGTCAGAGGGGAAAGAGTAGTTGGAGTCTGAGTAGTAGGATGGGGAGGGCTCCCTGCAACACAGTGGAAATCCTGGGGGCGGAAGGAGAGTTGGCCCTGACCCCACCTCTGCTGATGGATGTTGCCTTGGCAGCTGAGCCTGAGGCCAAGAGAGAGCTGGAGGAACTGGACAAGCCTCTGTCTCTAAGGATGTGGTGTCAAATGCACCAGTACAAACTGACTGAGCCCTTCCAGAGGGGTGCTCTGTTGCAGACATAATCCATGCACTGAGGACATCATCCATGAAAATGGGAGGCTCCACTCAGCTGTTGAAAAGGAGAGCTGGGGGAGCATGTCAGGTGTTGGGCCAATATCTGAGCTTGGACTTCAGAGTCACAGAGCCACGCAAGAAAGTGTGTTTTGCCCACACAATGACAGGGTTCCATACAAGTTTCAAAATATTTTGGTGCCTAAAGTAGAAATGGCACCCCATAAACTAAAATAGAAGAAAAAAGCATACAATTTATTATTATTGAGTGATTTTTGATTAATACTTGACAATTTCTTAATTAAAAATTGAGCGATTATTAATAATTATTTAAACTAAATAACTGGTAAGTTGCTGACCTTTTCACAATAGCCCCTAATTTGCCTCTTGAGAAAGGCCAACTCATTCTCCTTGATATTAGTTCTGGCCCCGACCTTATATGAATTCTACATCAAAGCTGCACACTGAATCTTTAGCTTGCCTCGCTTTATTTCCTAAACCTGTTTATTTTTACTCCAGTTTTCTAACAGTGGCTCTGCCTTACAGAAAGTGCAAGAAACTGTAAAAATATTAACAAATATTGATAAAACTACAGGACTTTTAACCTTCCAGAGCATATAGCTAATATTCAGATAATCTCCATTAAAGAAGTTGTGTCATTTAAAAAGCTGATGTGAAGAACAGAAAGATGAAAAAATGAAGATAGATCAGCACTTACAATTCTGAAATTTATCTTGCAAGTTGTGTCTTTTTAACAACCTTGTTTTTACATACTCTGTTTAAGAAATTAATCAGGATATAGTTTGCTGATTAAAAAGGGTAGTGGGGAATTGATCTCCATTCCTGTCTCCTAGACTTAGCAAAAATTATGGTGATAAAAGGCCAGCTGCCTTTTTCCTCGCTTCAGTACTAGTCAGTCTCGCTTTTAATTTTTATGGTGTTTTTTTAAAAAAAAACCAAACCCAAACCCTCATGCAACCTCCCCTTGAAGATGTAAGATGAGAGGAAAGAGGAGCAAAGACTGAAAGATCTTTTGTATATCTCACTCAACTGTACAGCCACTAGCAATTAGAGAAAGAGAAGAAAACGTACAGATGGGGGCAGGGAGAGTTTAAAGCTGATGCTAAAAGTTTAAGCAAAATTGCTGAAATAACAATGCTCTTTTTTGCAAAAAATAAATAAATCAGAAGAGTAATCTAATTCCAATTTCAAAAAAATGTTTCAAATGAAGAAAAGAATCATTGGATTGGATTGGATAACAATCTTTCAAGTGTATGAGAAAACCTGCATAAGCTGATATTGGGCTACAAGCCTGGAGTTCGGTCAATAACAATCAGAATATTTGCTACAGAGCAGATGTTTGTTCCATTCAAGTCAATGCATGGGACCAGGACATACGCCTACCTAAACGCCATTAAATCATTTGTACATCACTGAACACAAGGCCTGGGTGAACTCAACTTCCAAAATGAGAATCCTAGAGAATAGGATGAGGTTTTTAAGTCTCCTTGATTTCCCCAGGAGTAAATTTTACAAAATCCACGTCACGACAGATGCAACTTGTTTAAGATTAACTGCCAGGAATGTCCCCATTAAGAAAGCAGATTAAAGTGTACAATTCTGTGCATGTCTACTCAGAAGAAAGCCTAGTTGAGTTCAATGGGATTTACTCTGAAGTGTACAGAATTGCAGCTTTAATGCCTCATTTCATTTTTCCTGTCTGTTTACTCATTACATTTCCGCAACAGAAGTAAGTGGGTTAATGACTGTATCGCTAACCATACAGTCATATGCCTATCTGGTCAGAAGTGAAGCTCCTTGGAGTCAGTGGTACTTACTGCCAGGTATGTTTGTTGAGGATTGTAGCCAAGATGGCTGAAATGAAATAGTTAAGTGAAAGAACGAAAGACACTTTGCATTTAAAAGAGAAAAATATGACATTTTATTCCAGTGACTATTTGGACAGCAACATAAGGTATTAATATGCATTAAATCCAGGATACATTATTTTGTTAAACTACTGAATTAAATTTAGGAGTTTGCATGGATGCCTCTCAGTTGCTTTTAAATAACATTCCTGTGGCCTAGTTATAGAAGTTCAATCCTACTTACATTTGCAAAGAAACATCCTTATACCTCAGAGGAGTGTATATAACTACATGCATCTGAGTTCACTTTATTTATTAAAGAATGTTTAAAATAATCTCATTTGTAGCAGGTTTTCTTGTTCAATATAAACAGATGCAGAAATGCACAATATTCAATTTAAGCCTGTATAGAGATGGAAAAATGAAAGGCAATTAAGTCTGAGCCAGAATCAAATTCTTTCTAGGTATTAATTCCAGCCTTCTCTCCTCAACCCGCATTCTTGCCCCTTTTAAAACAGTCCTTGATGTTTAGTAGCTTGAAATCATATGTCCATCTGTTAAGCCAATAGGTATGTGGAAACAAAGTTTTAAAGAAGTTTTTAAGAAGAGCCATAGAATTCAAAAAGGTTCAGGCTGATTTTTAAAATATTTTTTTACTTCTGACTGTATTAATACATCAGCACTAGTCACTAAGCAGCTGGCACAAATTGAGTAGCACAAGTGGGAACCACAACAGATATTGTTCAGGGTTCTGGGCAACCTGGAACAGAAGTGCTGTTCAGGCAGTGGGAGGAGGGTGTGAAGAAAGGAGAAGGGGAAAGTGTTACTTGCCACTCTCCCCGAAGGGAGAGTGCCCCCTTGCTGCGCTCTATTGTGCTAGAGGGCCCAGGTTTGGGGTGTGTTCCAGTCCTGAACTTGAGCAATTGCTATAGCATGTGTGTGTGCACGCGCACACATGTATGGATGATGGCGGCTGGTTCTATAGAGCAGGAAAGGGGAACGGTGCCCTTCTCCCTTTCCTTCCTTCTGGAACCTCCCCAGATAGTATAGATTGTGTGTACCTTTTAATCTCATTGGACACACACACCTCCCCTGCCAAATCTTCCTTCCAGGAAGCTCATTATAAGCAAGTTTCCTTTCACTCCCTGCTGTCCGCTGCCCTTTCACCCTCAGCTAACATTCTGTGTTTCAACCAGCCCTCTTTCCGCCTTTCTAGGGTTGCCATATTTTGAAGAGCAGAAAAGAGGACACAGTTGCCGACTTTTAACTATGGATCACTACGACGACTCTAGCCATGGAAAAGAGGACGTGTCCCCGAAAAAGAGGACATATGAGAACCCTACTTCCAGCAGCCAAAAGACACTTCATGTGTGAACAACAGACTAATCTGAAAGACGTATGTAATCTGCAAAACATCTAGTTTCCTTATCCCCCCCCCCCACAATAGAAATCAAACTGCCCACAGAAAACAATGAAGAAATCCAGGGAAGGTCTGACATGGCACTAGCATGTCCCCCTCAACAAAAAGTAGCAATTGGCAAAGACAGGCGTTCTGTGAACATTTAATATGAACCTGGAAGTTCACTCTCTGATTCTATGATTCTCCAGACTTTGTCAATCATTTTTCTTATCTCTTTGCTCTTAATATTCTGTAAATCCTGAAGGTCACAGTTAATTATCAATGTTGTTAGTAGTAGTAGTAGTAGTAGCAGCAGCAGCAGCAGCAGCTTCCTTTTAACCTGCACATGTCTGTACTTCTGCATATCTTAGGACTCCCCTTTTATATAGAACCCAAACCCTTATTTTTGGGCGGCCCCATTTTGCTTCCAAATGCAGAATGCATATTCAATTGCCTAAATATTGAATGCTCAAGTGGTATGATAAATATCAGTGGCTTTCACAATGTGTTCTGTGCAGTTCTGAAGTCCCATGATGGTTTACCATTGGTTATTAATGAGGAAACCAGTGTGGAGACCCACTTGCCTGCATTACTGACCACCCCCTACAAGAGGTGAGGGGAACCTTTGGCCCTCAGATGTTGTGGGACTACAACTCCCACCAACTATTGGTCAAAAGCCAGGGGTGATGGGACTTGTAGTTCAGCAGCATCTAGAGGGACAAAGGTTCTCCACACCTGCCCTACAATGTGCTGCAACACCACAGCTCACTGGAGAGCTTTCACATGCATTCTATAGCATAGTCTCAGTGCACGGATTAGGCTAAACACGGCAGGTTTTACTGGCATCATGTGACCCAAAGGCATTCTCATAATCTTCTGCAACAATGCACAGGAGATCTGCAGCAGAAAGACTGATGCAAGCATTCCCTCAAAAGTTTTCTTATACACACCTTCCTTTAATTACTCGTGGGCAATAGTCACAGTCCAGATACCTGTTATGTGTGTGAAATCAATGTACAGCCTGAGTTTTGTTTGTTGGCTGAGGCACTGCTTTTGAATAGTTGGGGTCTGATGAGGATCATCCCCTGAGACTCAGTGGGAAGAGTTTGAGAGCTCAAGGATAGTCACATTTTGAAGCAGGAAACAGCCTGTAAGCATGGGGGGGGGGTGTGATTTCTTTTAAAATAGATCCCTCAGCTGTTTTTTAAAAACCTTGGCTGATAAATTAATCTGTTAAATCTATATAACCTGGATAGCACGCCTTTCAGCCTTTCAGCACATGAAATGCCTATTCTGAACCAGGTAATAATGGCAAAATTAGACAACACCACTAATGAGAAAGGGACTAAAACCCTAGCATTTTATGTCAAGCCCTGAGACCTGGCAAGCCTATTTGAAACTCGTCAGAGGTTTGTCCCTTTGGCACCCACCCACACGCTCCTTACGAAGCTCTGGCTCCCAGAAAACTTCTTTCTTTGCACCCATGGAATTCTCTACATAACAACTCTGAACAGGCTTCAAGTGCAGCAAAAACTATTCAGGAAAGGGAATTTCAATGCTTTCAGCCAAATACTGTGACAATAATTCACACTTTGGGGTTTCAGCATCATGGAAGAAAGCCACAAAACTAAGTGAAACTGTCTGCCCACCCAACAAGCAACGATGACCATGAGGACAGTATTTAATATTGTAAAGTTTATTATAGCAGCCACAGACCAACCACATAGATCTCTCCACTATGGATACTGTCACCAGAAAATGTCACCAGATGCTAGAAACTTGGCTGTCAGCCCATTTCCCTTGCTTTCATCTTATAGTCTGCTTTCCCACCCTTCTTTGGACCTTACTTCATTTTCCCCTCGATCACATCACAGGCGACTATTTCTAATCCAGCTGCCATTATGGCCAGTAGTAGGATGAAGTCAGAGCTGCAGTGATACCCGCTCAATGTGTATGCTGGATAAAGGTCCAAACTGACCTAAAAATACATTTAGAAGAAGAAGAGAAGAAGAGTTTGGAATTGAGGAGTCTCAAAGCAGATAACAATCTCCTTTCCCTTCCTCCCCCACAGCAAACACTCTGTGAGGTGAGTGAAGCTTACAGACTTCAGAGAAGTGTGACTGGCCCAAGGTCACCCAGCAGCTGCAGGTGGAGGAGCGGGTAATCAAACCCGGTTCACCAGATTACGAGTCCACCGCTCTTAACCACTACACCACACTGGCTCTCCAATTTACAGTTATTAAGACAATGTTAAATTATGTGATGTCTTTTCAGGTTGGAAAAATTAAGCTATAACCTTCTGCATATTTACTTGAAAGTAAGGGTAAAGGTAAATGGCCCCTGGATGGTTAAGTCCAGTCAAAGGCAACTACAGTCGTACCTTGGATCCCAAACATCTTGGTACTCGGATGTTTTGACTCCCAAACGCCACAAAGTGAGTGTCCCGGTTTGCGAATGTTCTTTGGAACCCGAATGTCCGACGGGGCTTCTGCAGCTTCTGCGCTTCGGTTTCCAAACGTTTTGGAAGTCAAGCAGACTTCTGGAACAGATTCTGTTCAACTTTCAAGGTACGACTGTATGGGGTGTGGTGCTCATCTCACTTCAAGCCGAGGGAGCCAGTGTTTGTCCACAGACCTCACAGAAATGCCATTTACCTAATCACTGCAGCAGAATCTACTTGCACTGGCATGCTTTTGAACTGCTAGATTGGCAGGAGCTGGGACAGAGCAATGGGAGTTCACCATCGTCACGTGGATTAGAACCGCCGACCTTCTGATCAGCAAGCCCAAGAGGCTCAGTGGTTTAGACCACAGCGCCACCCGCGTCCCCACTTGAAAGTAAGCCCTCAGTACAAGTAAACATGCATAGGATCGCACTGCTGGACACACCATTTTCAGACTTCTGGAAAGCTTAATAAGGGCAGAAAAACCAGGCAGAGCTGAACCAAAGCTGGATACTCATTGGTCCGATGTCTGCAAAGTGAAGCTAATGCTCCTTGATGAGTGAAACACTGGCATACAGTGCCTATTTGAACAGCTACAGCCAGCATCTATGTTCTCAGTTGAATCTCAGCTGCTTCACTGAAGAACAAACCGCAGGAGCAGTCTATCTGTGCAGCACTTACTTGGAATTTTGTAAAGAGCACCCATAAAGGTACACAACTAATTTCCTGGTTTTACCAGCCATTTCAGTTAGCCCACTATTTCATGGGGGGAGGAGATGGACAAAGCTATTTCATGCCTATCATATTGAATCACTTAACACTAGCAACAAATGCTAAGAAAAAATATTTGTCTGCTAATATTAATGACAGCATGAGCATCAAAAACTTATCTGTTGTTTGCACTTAGGCTAAGCGGAATTTTTGAAAGCACTTGTAAATACAAGCATTTACAAGATTTTTAAATTTTGTTTTTACTCTTATGGTTATATAAAAATCATGCAGCAACGATGAAGAAACACTGTAAAAGCAAGGAATTATATAACATGGCAAGAAAGAAAGGAAACCTGCAGCAACAGGATTCTAAGAAACATTAATGTAGCAGAAATACATATGCATGGCATGATGAACGCTAGAAATTAAAATTTATTAAAACCTTGACTGCTGGAGACAGACTCCTAGCTATGGAAATACTGTTCTGAATACTCTGAAAAGCTCTGTTGTATAACAAAATATACAAAGGCCAATTCAAAATGGTCCATTGATTGCCAGCATGCACTGGTCAGGTATTACACACGGTTTCAAATTATTGCAGCAGAGCATAAAGAGAAGTGGGTTAAAGGTAAGGCCACGGGGGTTTTGAGTGACAAATCTCACACTGAGCAGAATAAACTTCCAAGAGAGGTCTATGTGTCCAAACATCCAATACCTACCCTATATTATCACACCCCTTATCCTATTTAGGATTATTCTATCGCTACCAATATCTAAAATTAGAAGAAGCTGATCTTTGCAGTTAAGGAAAGAAAAAAAATCTCAATGTTGGTGTCTTCCTTTTAATTTTTAATATATTGGCAATAATTGGAAATAGGATCTAGAATATTGGAATTTAAAATAAATGCTGGGTGTTTTGACTTATAAATATTTCTTGGAGGTTTTCTTCACTCTCTCTCTCTCTCTCTCTCTCTCTCACACACACACACACACACACACACACACACACTTTAGTCTTACTGGGTCATGGCCACAATTATTTGTTTGTTTGTTTGTTTGTTTGTTTGTTTGTTTGTTTGTTTGTTGTTGTTCAGTTTTTTGGTATTAAAATAGCAAGTGCCAAAAAATGTGATTTGCATGTTTCCAATGGGAGGAAGTTAAGTCCTACTGAAATCAATGGGGCAAGTTAGTCACAATCAGTTTAAGGGAATGTCTTCTCCCAAGTGAATCTCCAGATCTGCCAATGAGACCTCATGCCCTCATGTCTGAATACAGCCATTTTGAAAAATTGTGGCTCTGAGTTGGCTTGTCCCTTTAATCCTTCAGAAAACTAGCATTTTTTTTTTTTTTTTTACTGGACTGAAAAATTCTGACGGACCTTCAGATACTGCTGTTGCTTTTATTTTATCTTAATTTACTGATATATACCTATATACTTAAAATAACTTTTCCCATTGATTTCAATGTGACTTTCATACAGATTGCTTTTCCTGGACCATGGTTCTCACACTTTGCCAAACATAACCACAAGAAACTTAAACTTTGAACCATTCTCTTCAACTACATTAAAATGAAATAGAAGAGGTGGTTTAAAAAAAAGAAAAAAGAAGAATCCATTTATTTAAAAGGAGCATTTGACAGACGAACTGCCATGGCATAATTCCAATTACCTTCAGCTGTACTCCAGGTCAGACAGGACAGAACAAGAGCAAAAGTTGTATAAATTGGAATCACAGAATCACCGAGATGGAAGGGAACTTGGTGATCATAGGGTTGTATTCAATACTAGTCCTACTCAGAGTCGACTCACTGAAAATTAAGTAGCATTGGATTCACCCCAATGAATTGATGCATGATCTATAATGCCAGAGGCACCTAATATACCATGACTGGTGGCCATCCATACTCTACTTCAATACCTCCAGTAAAGGACAGCCCACATCACCTGAAGTGGTCCTGTGCACTGTCCAACAGCTCTTATCATTAGGATATTTCTCCTAATATTTAACTGAAATCTGATTCCCAGCTATTTCCACCCATTGGATGGAATTCAATCTACCACTAAGTGGTGTGGGTGCTCAAAACAAGGTCCACTTGCACAACCAGACTCTTGAACCCTCTCCTCCCTCCATGTTCCCTCTAAACCTGTTCTAGAGGTTCTCCTAACATGCCAGAGCATATCTAGGGAGCGTGGGGAGAGGAGATGGGGGAATGACCCATTAAACCAGTGGACCTCATTCTGGGCATGCAACCACTTAGTTGAATGCCACCCATCAGATCCATATTTGTCCTCTAGAGCAAGAGAAAACAAATCCTTCAGACAGCTTAACCCTTCACCTTAACTTTCTCTTTAAGCAGCACATAGTTAAAACTAGGGAATAATCACAAGATACAGTGATTGACACCAACTTACATGCTCTTAAGAGGAATTAAACAAATTCATGGAGGAGAACACTATCAATGGCTACCATCATTATAGGTGTGTAGCATCTCCCCTATCAGAAGTGGTATACCTCTCAATACTAGTTTCTGGTGAACATGAGTAATGAAAGTCTTATCCTGCTTACAGGTTCCCCACAGGCAGCTGGTTGGCCACTATCTAAATAGTGGGTCTTTGGTCTAGTCCTGCAATATTCTTCTAAGGCTATCTCTTCAACAGTTTCTCATAGGACTTGGTTTCCAATACCTTCACCATCCTGGTTACTCGTATCCTGGAATGTTGTTCTGTTCAATTTCTTGCTCATAAACAAACAACATAGCTTTAGAAGATGAGCATGAGAACCAGATGGTGTCTCATTGTCTCCAAGAACGAATTTTTACAAGAGTTGCTAATATTCCATCAGCGGGTGTTTTCTTGGGTAATATTCCACAATAATGAACTGTTTCCGTTTTGACATCGTTTGTGAATATATTAGGCAGTGGAAAATGAAAAATTAAAAATTAAAAACTAGAGCTAGGATCACAGGCACCATTTCAGATGGGGAGATGGATAGATTTCAATTGATGAGGGTTATATGAAAGCCCTGCTTTTGGGTACTCAAGACTACATTGCAAAATAGTGCTGTATACTTTGTTGGGATTATCATTTTATACCTCAAATTAGCTAGCATTGTCAATACAGGTCAGTGACCACCCCTGCTCAAAGCAAAATGATTTGTGCTATTATCATACATGCTTTTCCAACTGAATGGGGACAGATATTATTATTATTAAGTCTCTGTCTGGTGTTTATTTGCATTGTTATTAAACCTATTTTTAAGTTGTTTTTATATTGTTTTAAATCTGTTTTCACTGTATATCGCCCTGAATAAATAAATTAATACATAGAGAAAATTGTCTTCCCTTGCTCCTTCTGTGTGTACACACACATACACACACGCAGATGGTGTGGTAAACAGATGTAATGTAACCAGATCCTTATAAATGCCTCGCTATTTCCATAGCTACAATGATGGCAGGATCAGTGTTTCCACTGTAAAAGTCATTTAGTAGGAGTTTATGAATTAGCAATAAAACTGTATTCTAGGCAACATACTGACTGCACAAAAGTCTCAGCTTCTCAGTTATTCTGTGTGCATTTTATTATTTTTATTTAATACACAATTTTAATTCTAAGCAATAGCAAATACAAGTTTTATTTCTACTGTAGCACATCTAATTTAGCCTCTCAACCTAACTTCGTGTGTCGGTCTACTTAATTGTCTTACTCCTAATTCTTAACATATTAAATATTAATTTCATAGAAGAAAGAATATAGTACATATGCACACAATGCCTGATTTGACCCTAATGGGTAATGGAAACATGGTCCCATAAATTTCAGCTGCTGAAATGGATGCTGAAATCCCGTATTAGCAAATATAGATATACACAATACTGTGGCTTTTAACTATTAGCCAGTGCTTTCTGAATAAGGAAGGAAAAGGCCAGTCCTTGTTCATTGGATTTGCAACTTACAAAAACACTACAGTGTGGATCCAGAGTGCTTATGGCAGGTGTGGCTAACCCATGGCCTGTCAAGCTGCAGGAAGTGCCCCCCCCCAGCCCGTATCAGCGCTGTGGTGCTAAGTGCTAAGATTGTGAGATAATGTCCTCTTCCTCTGCCTGCTTTTTAGAGAGCTGTCTTTAGAGAGCAATCTCTAAAGAGAAGGTAGAGTGCTTTGTTACCTCATCATAGCATTGCGCTCAAGAGGACTTAAAACGCTGCGTTCTGATTGTTCTGTGAAGAGCAAAATGCAGTGTTTCCACTTCTATCCACTGCAGCACGTTTGATGGGTGCAGAGCTGTCTCCTTCTCTCTGAAATTCTGTCAAAAATGTAATGTATATATCATGTGTGTGTGTGAGAGAGAGAGCGCACCATGTCACACATGTAGTATGCGTGTTCTATGTGTGTTTGTGTGTCTGCACATGCATAAGGATACATTAGCCATGCCCAGAATGTCATCAAGTGAACAGTTGTGGGAATGGTGGCTGAATTACCAATTTTTAAAAGTATAAAATAAAGATTTGGGTTTTTTTTTAGAGGAACAGAGGCAGTGCTGCAGCTCTTGGACTGCCTCATAAGTGCCTTTTAAAAACAATTTGTTTCCACACAGATTTTTTTCAACAAATTTCTCATTAAAATCTACACAGAAACAGGGCAAGCATAGTCCTATCTCCATGCAGGATAGAAAATACTTTAATGGGTCTGTCCATCTCCTTTGGTATACTCAAGGAGCCTTGTTTGTTATAAAATTTTGATAGTTGATGATCTTACTTGAATTCTCTGCAACCAATTGGAGCTTCTACTTCCTACAATTTCTAATAGTTTATCTTTTGTAAGTGGCTCACACCTATCAAAAAGTTTTTAGGGTCATTCATCCCTTTATTTAAAACAGTTTATTGCATATGGATACAACCACCATGTCTCTTTCTTTAGGGAAAAAAAAGAAAAACACAGTCAAGGGATTCTGAATTCGGGCAGTTTAGTGAGAGAGGAGGTTTAACCCATTCTGCCCTGTTGAAGCTGCTTTTTGCCTGCAAATTTGAGAGCAAATAGCAGCTTCTGGGGGAAGTTTTCTGCAGGAAAATGACCAAGGAGGAATGGATTAACACTCCCCTTTTCTGTGCTTCGGAGCTGATAGAACAAAACAAGGAAACAAATAAAGCAAGTCTATTCAGAGGCTATAGATCATTCATTGATGGCCATGATGAAAATTACGTTGTATAAGAACCGGCTGCAGGCTGAATGCAATTTTAAAATGAAGGTAATTGGCAGCAAACATGAGTCCTATGAAACAAAATTATTCAGCTGTGACAAACCTCATGTTTTCATGTCCTGGTTCAATTTTCTATCCAGAGTCAGCATGAACATGTGATAAACGAAGACAGCTGACCTTTTATTTAGGAATTAGGCCTTGTTTCCTTAAATGCGTATGTTGAAACATTATCACTGAAACAGAAGCATTTTTCAGCTTTATCTAGTTTTGTGAGGATTACTCAGAGCATTTCCTCTGTATTAGAGACTTAGTTGTTCTGTAGCTGCCTTTCTGGATAACAAGCATCGCCCCGCCAGGAGCATTTGATAAAGAAAACTGCTGGTGTCTGTCCAGTCAG
Source organism: Podarcis muralis (assembly GCF_964188315.1). Lineage (NCBI taxonomy): Eukaryota > Metazoa > Chordata > Lepidosauria > Squamata > Lacertidae > Podarcis > Podarcis muralis. Next base: position 81,485,468 of record NC_135656.1, read on the forward strand.
TCACACAGTCAGAGGTAGGGAAGAGAGGCTGTGGCTGAAATTAACTCCCTCTTCCTCTTTTTTATAGCACAGTTAAAAGTGAGCACTTGACTTGCTTAAAAGGCAAGAAAAAGTACAAAAAACGCTCAGGCCGTCAAAGGATGCCAAACTGCTGAAGTTCTCTGTTTGCAAAGGAAACAGGGAGTTGAACTAATTTGTTTTCCTCCTGCATATGATAGATATATTTATTTTAACCAAGCTCTCTCACATAGCAAATCTTTGAATCGTAAACAGATAGTTCCCTTTGGACTGTTCCTCTAACTCAGCTGATGATAACTGTTCAAACATTCCCATAAGGTATATCTGCATGTGGCACAATAGTCACATCCTTCTAGCACCATTTATTTTTATTATTATATTTGTGCCTGCTCTTCTTCCCCAGAATAGGTTACATGTTGTTCCCTTCAGCAAATGCTGAAGGCCAGGTACATTCAGAACAGTGTAATGTGGTTTTAGACAATGTTTCGTGGAACAGCACATAGTACTAATACAATACTAACATCAATATCTAATCTGCAGTGCTTTAGGTGTATTTTTATTATTATTTTCACTTTTAAAAACCTAATTATATGCCCAATATAGTATTACACTATATTATTGGACTATATTATTTGGGGGGGGGGGCAGGATTAAAAACTATTTTAAACTAACTAACTAACTAACTAACTAACTAACTAACTAACTAACTGGATTGTGCTGTAGTAATCAAAACATTGACCTGGCCTGGTATGCATACTTGCCATTATATATGTTGGAAGATTGTTGTTGTGCCTCAGAGCCTTTTTTAGGGGGAGAAAGAGGAAGGCATGATTGGCAAACCCTCACCATGATCAACTACCACCGGGAAACCAATGTCCCCACTGTGGAAGGACGTGTGGATCCAGAATTGGCCTCCACAGTCATTTACGGACTCATTGTTAAAACCGTGTTTATGGAAGACAATCTTACTCGGCTACGAGTGATCGCCAAAGAAAGAAAAAGAAGACAAAAAATAAATACTGAATGGGTATTATAACTTTCTTTGTTAGCTACCATGGGTTTTCTTGGAAACTAAACGTAGGTTATGAACGATGGAAAGAAATAGGTATTGGGGGAGGGAGATGGTCAGCACCCTAAGCTTTTTGCCTGCCGGTGTCTACTCCTCCTTCCCACCAATGCTGCTCCACTGGACCCCCAAAATTAAACATGCCAGGAACACTGTATTTATCTGCTGTATGGGGGGAGGGAACCTAAATTATAGCTCAAAAACTTTTCTTTTTAGATTTGGCACCCAGATTTTCACTTTTTGAAATATGGCGACCCTATTTTTACTCCACGTGCTGCACGCTTTGGCTCCCTCCCACAGTCACCCAATGCTTACATTCATGGTGGTGCTGGTAGTGAGCATTTACTACTGTGATTACCTCTATGACCAGTAAGTAAGCTTGCTAAAATGTCAAGCACATGTGCAAAAACAGTTAGAAGGCTCTCCTCAGATCCTCCATCCTTTCTTCAGGCAACTGTTGGCTTCATGCAGAGAGGATTTCCCCTGGTACCAATCAGTGATTAAATGCAGCAGCCTGATGCTTCCTGTCCTTGGCTGCGCTCGCTGCCTTTTACCTCACTTTTTATCTTTAACGCCCTTCACCAGACAAAGTCCCCGGAAACATTCGCTTTAGCTGTACCAGGAGCTCAGAGACTCAAACATCATGTTCTGTCCTCGTTCTTACGCATGCAGCACACAATGAATTAGAGAATGGGTGACTATTCAAGGGGTTTTAGGGGTGGCAGTTCTTAACCTTTCCATAATGTAGCTCATTCATTTAATTTGGGACATACACTACTGTACTGTGGTTGTCATAAAAAGTAGTGGGTTGGATCTAGAACTCCTGTGAACAGAAATCCACTCTCCCTTGGGAAGAAGAGTGTGGGAGATTATGTTCTATTCTTTTTCTTTCCCCTGCAGACCCATACGTCCATTGAAAGTGTTGGGGGTGAGGTGTCATCTGGAATAGCATAGGCAGTAGCACAGGGGACTGCAGGGGCAAGGAGAATCAGCCTCTCTGCCCCACCCGCTTCTCTAATTCGAGTTTCAGATCTCAGATCCTTTCACAAACACAATAAGTCTGTGAGTTTGTAGAAAGGATCCTCTGGACTCAACCCATTCATTGCAATCAGTTTGCCTTATTTATTGGAAATAAAGCATTTCCTTTAAAGTACCTTCCTGCATTTCAGAGGGCTGAACTAGATGACCCTTGTGGTCCTTTCCAACGCTACAGTTATATGATTCTCTTAGTCTACTTCTGACAAAGAGGTGGCTTGTATGTATTCTGTAAGCAATAATATAGATTTTAAATACATATTCAATGCTTGGACAGATATATTTTCTGAAAGCATCTGATACAAACTTGCCTAATTCCTATATGGGGTGTACACACAAAGATGCATCCCGTCTAGGAAGACCAGCCTCCTTGCTTTCTCCTATACTGTTTGAAATATACCTACAGTATTATATAATTGTCAGTCTCCACTGTAACATAATCACAGCTGAAATTCAAATGCAAGATGTAATCTGGACAAGCTATTTGGAATCATTTCTAAAAATGTAAAAGCCAACATTCTTCCAAAGGAATGAATCAATACGATAAAAATGTCTAAAATGAGAGCTTAATCTGTTCATATGAGAACCTGTCAGCAGAGCATTCACTTACACTGTAAGATTAAATCATCTTCATAAATTGTCATTAGGAGTAAGAGCACTGAGCAACCCATTCAGTTAAGGTATGTTATTTCTGTGAGAGTAAAGTTTAAAATCTTTATTTCATGTGAAAAAAGTATATATAGGGCAATTATTTTCTTGAAAAAGCAAATTTTGCTTCTGAATCACAATGCATTGTAATTGAAACAAATAACCAATACTAATTATTAATCAGCTGAGAATGTAATTCCATGCATCAGGATAAGCCCCACTGAATACAGTGGGAATTACCTCTGAGTAAACTCATGTAGGATTCTTACTCCTAGAAGCTTACCTGGGAGTAAGCACAACTAGACTCAGTGCATTTCATTTCAAATTTAGGATCAAATTTAGGCTGTAAACAATTGCACTTATCTATTTTTATAAAGAACCTGGAATATTACATATACTCAAAGAGGACAATATTAAAAGTTCTTCTACTACTGAATGGTACCTTTTGTTTTTAAAATTTCAAATTATCTCATTCTTCTTTTTTTTCAGAGTCCTTGAATCTATACAACTAAGATTCTGTGGCATACACATTTTCACTTGCTAGTAGGCCTTCAGCTGTTCCAAAACACATAGTCCTAATATTATAGGTTCAAACTTGAATGTTTTATTATAAAAATGCTGCTAACAGGCCAAAAAGTTTTGGAAGACTTAAAACTTCCTTTCCCCCTCTTTGTTTCAACACTCTTGATATCTGCTAGTTGAGGAACACACGAGGCCTTGTGCACCAGAGTGCACCAGAGGCAAGTGGGCTGTGCCATCAATGCCTTACAAGTTGAGGGCATCTTTATTTTATTCTATTTCTTAATTTATCCATTGCTTTATACAAAAAAAGAGTCTCAAAGCAACTTACAACAAGTAAACCACTTATATATGATAGGCAGAGGTGCCACCTTGCACCCAAGATTGAGGGAGCCTGGTGTGCACTGCGCACACGTAACATCATGTGCATGACACATACACGTAATGTCATGCATGCAATGTGTGAGCGGCATCGCATCATCGGTAGGAGGCCGAGCTAGGAGCCCAACATGGTGCAGCTTCAATGGCCAGTGGGTTCTCCTCTCTCATGCTCAGGAGGAGCCAGCCACTGAGGCCACACAGTGCTTGGCTCTGTGCCCGCCCTCCTTCGCCCCTCAACATTGAGGTGGCCTGGCCCCCTCCCAGCAGACATTAAGGGTGCCGAAGACAACTCGGCCCCGTAAAGCTGGTGCCCCTGATGATAGGTGACATGCAACCAGAAGGATATGATGACCCCTCCCACCAGTATCTGTACAAGTGCCAAGGCGGTCAGCCTATAACCAGAAGACTACTGCCTCTTTTGTTACACTCCATGTTGGTGAAAGCAAGAGCTAAGTGTCCTCTAACAGCCATATGGTTTAGCAAGTACCAAAACACATCATTAACAAAAGTTGGAAGGTGGGCAGGCGTATTCCAAATGCTTTGATCCAGGCCAGTTTGTGGGTTACATGGAGATCAAATTTCACGAGGATCTGGGCACAGACTGCAGTCATTCTTTGAATTTGTGAAAGGATATTGCCTCTGGATAAGTCTCTTCGTTCAAGGCATAAGTGTGCCATCCCTTGGGGGAAAAACGAAAACTAGTGTCCCTGGAAGTGGGGAAGAGAGTAGATGGAGCTTTTGGGCAGGTTCTCTTCAGGATAGTCTTCATGAGCAAGTAATTTGAATGTAATTCTAGTTCTAACAGACCTGAACAAAGGAAATCCCCCCCCCTTTTTTTTATAGGACTGGGCAATCCCATAGCTTTTATGGTGGGAAGGAATACATCTGCTCTATTCATATTCCAGTAGCCTAAATATTACCCAGCAGACCTTTTATTACAATGGAAAGAAAACTCAATGCCTGTGACAGAAGAGCTAACAAAGCTTGGCCAAAGAGACCGGCGGCCTCCTTTGTGATCTGAGGGACTCACCATGTGATGACTGTGACCCACCCCTGCCACAACTTTACCTCAGAGCTTTTGCATTTAGATTAATGTTAAAAATAGACGACTTCTGAATATTAAAACAATGGTTTCCTCCTAAGTTCTCACACTGATAATTCCTGCTCATAAAGTACACTAATGAGGGTCCTTCCCCCCAAAAAACACACACACAACAACTCTGAAATGTAGAAACAACCTTGCCATGAGTAATTGTTAATTATAATGACCAGAAACTTTGAAAAAGGCTGCGAAGGAAGGCCTATTTGGCAGCAGCTGTGAAAACTGAACCAAGCTATTTGGGGATTAATCTGCTGCTGAATGTAGTCTTACAAGTGCAGCTTTGGAAGTGGAGATAAAAGTGTAATGCTGTGCAGCTACAAATCACTTCAGATGAAAAGGGGGAAATGGGGGGGGGGGGCAGAAGAGTCTCATAAGCCATCAAAAAGGCAAATTATAATCATAAGGGACAACAATCAGAACCCTTACCGTACTACTATCAAAGGTCAATATACCTCCCTTGATTATAATTTTAGTTTGCCATGCTGTATGAGCATTCTGCTGCGTGTTGACGCAAAATGCAACCAAAGCATCTTAAAGGTAGATTGAACTATATCTTATGAGATTATGATTCAAATCAAGCATAAAGCTCAGTTTCAGCATTCCTTAACTGCTAGTAATATTACAAAGGCAAGCAAATGTGGAGGTAAATCTGCTTTGGAAGTGATGCTTATCTGATTCCAACACATCTTTCTTCATGTTTCAATCACTGAACAGCTGCTATCCTTCCACTGAGAAATTAGCCACTGACAGCACAAACATAAGAAGGCCTTTTTTTCAAAACAGACACACAAACTATTGATACACAAAGCCATTATTGCGAGAATAATTCATCTGAACTTAAATTCCATTGGGGGGGGGGGAACAGTGTGCAACCAAGGAGAAAGAGCCATTTTATTGATAACATTCTTTCTCAGTATCACTATATGCATCCCAGCTATTACTATTAACCTCGCAAGCATCTGGGGGACATCACAGAATCCAACGTCTGACAGGGAATTCAGGAAATCAGGCGTATTAAACTACGGTACATACTTCTTCAGGAATTCTAGTTTATTTAAGCCAGCTCAACCAACTTACCAAATGGGCATGGTACCACCCCAAAGAGCAACTGTTACAGGTTTCACATTTCCCATGGAAGAAATGACTGGTCCTAGGGGGAGGAGATACTTGGCATCCTACTGCACACAAGAAGCCATTTCTAAGAGGCTTTATGTGAGGTTTAGGAGATCACCAAACCCTTGGGAAGCTACTGAGGTGTTTCCATAGGGAATTTGTTGAGGTCAGTGGTTCCCCATTTCTTATCTCTTTATATTAAGGAGAACAGTCTGATGACCTTAAAGACTTGAGTCTGGGCACTTTAATGGTCTAGGATATGATACAAACAAGGAACATTTATTGAAATTAATGAAATTAGACAAAGCTTTTATGATACTATAGGCTTCAAAGTCTCAAGATACCAATATATCAGGGAAATGGATTAAGTTTTATTGTGGGAAATAGTCTACAAGACCCAGAAGGGTTTTATTTTCCTCAAAGACATGTGCAAGACATTAAAAGTGATGATAGAAAATGTTTTATACAGTGCCATTCTTAAATGGAAAATAATTGTGTTTCTTCTGAGAATTTTGCACTCCAGGCTCTATAAACCAAATCTCAGTGGCATTTCTTCAAATGCTTCTAGGGTGGGTAACCACCGCTGTTCCGGGAACTATGGCTATGTACACACTGTACATCTAGGGAACATTTAAAACATATGACTCCACTCAAATAATGCTGGGAACTGTAGTTTTTAAGCGTGCTAAAATTGTAGCTGTTAGGCGTAAACTACAGTTCCCAGAATACTTGGGGGGAAGTCATGTGCTTTAAAAGTACTTCTCAAGCCGAGTTAAGAACTCCACTCTAACTCCAATGAATCCATTGACATTCAGTTTGCAAGCTATGTAATAAAAGAAAAAGTGACTGTGTTATTCCCCCCCTCCCCTTCCCTAAATTATCCTTTGCTTTCTGAAAGGTTAAGAACAAGTTTTAGCAAAGCTAAATGAATAAACAATTTCCACTAATAGGAAAAGGAAGATGGCAATGCCTTTTTGAATTGAAACATCCTTTGTCTCCTATGCACCCTTTCCTCCCTGCATCCATCCCACTCTGAAGTTCAGGCATTTTAGAAGAAACATCACCAGCCAAGTAAATGATGCATCTATAGCATAATACATCTAAGATGTAAAAAGGTAAAGGTAAAGGTACCCCTGCCCGTACGGGCCAGTCTTGACAGACTCTAGGGTTGTGCGCCCATCTCACTTAAGAGGCCGGGGGCCAGCGCTGTCCGGAGACACTTCCGGGTCACGTGGCCAGCGTGACAAGCTGCATCTGGCGAGCCAGAGCAGCACAAGGAAACGCCGTTTACCTTCCCGCCAGTAAGCGGTCCCTATTTATCTACTTGCACCCGGGGGTGCTTTCGAACTACTAGGTTGGCAGGCGCTGGGACCGAACAACGGGAGCGCACCCCGCCGCGGGGATTCGAACCGCCGACCTTTCGATTGGCAAGCCCTAGGCGCTGAGGCTTTAACCCACAGCGCCACCCGCGTCCCTTATCTAAGATGTAGCTGAGGTTAATTTAAAACCAATACATTCATTGCAATAATAAAATGTGGGTGGCATAGCAGAGTTAGGCATCAAGAAGCTGGGACAGGTAGATCTGAAAACCTAAGGGCACATGGGCAACAAACAGGCAGGATTCAGGGCAAAAGCCACTTTAGGGAAGGTGGGAGCAAGGCAAGGAAAAAGCAGCTGTAAGTGGAGCCTTAAGATCCTTTTATATCATCTCCCTGCTTGCTTTTACAGGAGGCTGCTGGAAGACTATAGCCAAAGAAATTAAGGGAACTCAAGCAGACTCAGATGTCTTGCATTCTAAGGAAGGCTATCCCGACACTCCCTTCATTCGAGTAACTTTATTTCAGACAGTTCAAGCAAGTGAGCTAGGCTGCATACACCTCCTGCTCATCCCTCAATAAAACCCAATAAAGTTGCCAGCTAATAAGACATTGACAGGTGGAAAGGAATCCTCATGAGCCTAAAATATGGTGATAGATGTATTGCTAGGATGCTGCGATGCCAAAAGTTTTTTGCGACACCCCACCCCACCCAGCTGTCTCCGGCATTTTTCCATTTTAAAAAAATGTTGTATTTTCTTTCTTTTTTAAAAAAGAAAACAACAACTTTTCACTGACTGCTCCTAATAAGTCTTCCACCGATAAAGTGATGCCAGAAGGGCTTTTGTACCACTTCTTTGGGGTTATCTGCCGTGATACCTGAAGTTTTTTTTGTTTTTGTTTTTGGAACATCCAAGTCACGACTCCTTAAAAAAAAAAAGTTACATATAACCCAAAACCGAGATGGAGGGAAGTCAATTGTTAATTGTTGGTAATGTTTGTGTGTTGGTTGGTTTGGGGGTTGTGATTTGGTTGATGGTCTTGTTTGCTTTTGATATGTGACTGTTATCTCATTCTTTCTTTTTATGTTGTTGTTGTTTTTGTCATTGTCCGGTAATGGAAAATGAATAAAAAATAAAAAAAAAGTTTAAAACATGAACTTGAGAACCAGTTTTCACAACACCCATTTTTACACTTTCATCATAAGTCAGTGTGGCCCTCAGCCCAAAAAAGGGTTGCTACCCTGATCACCCCTGAGTGACTATTCTGAAACAGAGGTGAATGATATATTCAGCCACTGTTCCCAAAGCATCAACACCCTACAGGTGTCCACATGACTCCAGACTACACTGTGCAAAAGGTCAGAAGGCAGGAACGAACATGGCAGATCATCCAAAGGTGCTCTATAAGTAGCATAAAACCAGCAGGTGAATGAAACCACAGGGTATCTGAGAGGCTCCTCACCCCTAAATACCTTAATAACATCTCCCTTAATTTGATCAAACAGGCAATTTTTCTCAGATTATGCACTGATGAAAATAATGAATAAAATATGCTCTCCAAATTCCGGAAACTATTGGTTCCTTCCCTTGAAATGCCTTTTATCAGACCCTTAAAAAGATCCTTGTCCATCTTACAATAGTTGTATTAATGCCCTGTTATTTAAATTTCAATATGAATTCCTTAAGTGATATTTTTAATCAGCACATTCCTTCCAATATCTTAAGATCATATCTTATGCGTTCACAGGAAATCAACAAAGTGTTAATTCATTACCTATGAGTAGTGCTTTTTTCTGGGGGGACGTAGGGGTAGGCATATCCCTAAACGTATTGTGAATCGTCTGGCCTTATTGAGGGACAGTATTTCAATATGAGTAGGAAAATGAGAGTACCCCTAAACATTTTTTTTAAGAAAAAAAGCACTGCCTATGAGCAACACTGCTCTGAACTCTACAGCATATTTCTAATGCAGCGCAACACATGCCTTCATAATTTTTTAGCCACACTTAATGGAGTTTTTCGGTTCTCAGTTCCATTTTTTCCCCTTTGCCTCTCTCCGTTTTAAATAAAATAGCATTGTTGAAAAGCAAATGAAAACATGCACTTGTGTCAAAGTCCTTTTGCAGAGATTTTCAAAAACAACAATACAGCTGGTCTGGATAGGTAACTCTATAATACCACCTGCTGCTCTGTATAAATGAGGGATATTTCTTTTGGTAGTGGCAGCTGGTGCTGAAAATGAGTGGTGTGACTGCAGGTAACAATCTTCTCATTTTCTCTTTATAGAATGATTACATTTCCCAGGAACACCGAGTGAAAGGAGAGAGAAGCCAGGCTGAACGAGGAAGGGAGTTGGGGGAAGAGTTAGTAGCCAGCAGCAGTTCTACATAGCTGATTGCAGCCTCTGGGAGCTTGTGACCAGGACTGGTACGCAGGGGTGATTGTGAGGGAGTTTTGAGGTGGAGGCACAGAGTGCTGTCCCAACAATGTAAAGGTAAAGGTAAAGGGACCCCTGACCGTTAGGGCCGGTCGTGGCCAACTCTGGGGTTGCGGCGCTCATCTCACTTTATTGGCTGAGGGAGCCGGCATACAGCTTCCAGGTCATGTGGCCAACATGACTAAGCTGCTTCTGGCAAACCAGAGCAGCACACGGAAACGCCGTTTACCTTCTCGCTGGAGCGGTACCTATTTATCTACTTGCACTTTGGCGTGCTTTCGAACTGCTAGGTTGGCAGGAGCAGGGACCGAGCAACGGGAGCTCACCCCGTCACGGGGATTTGAACCACCAACCTTCTGATCAGCAAGCCCTAGGCTCTGTGGTTTAACCCACAGAGCCACCCACGTCCCAACAATGTATGTAGGACCAATACACATGGACGGTGAAGGAGCTACTGCAGTGACCTGCAACACCTAGGCCAGGTTGGACTTCCTGCCTGAGAATGTGCAAAACTGCACCTGCAGCAAGTGCAAGCTGATTGCCTTACTGGAAGAGAAGATACAGCAACTTGAGGCCCGCCTATCCACACTTCAAGCTACGGGGCAAGATGAGGAACTTCTCAAAAGAGCAGAATGGACCCCAACGCAGGTGGGGTGCCCCTAAAGAGGAGGAAGATTGCTCATTGCAGGAGATGAACCCCTGATACACGGAAGCAGGACTGTCAGGAGCTATGCTCCTGTCACTGGAGCTGCAAATTGGATTCCATGCCCTCCCCTTGAACACTAATTCCAGGCTAGAGGAGTAATGACAGCAGTCACAGACCTCAGAATGCACCAAAGTGGCTGTGAAGGAAACAGTGTTCCAAATTATTCCTGCTGCTCCCCAGAGGAGGAAGAGACATGTGGTGGTGGTAGGTGCCTCCCTACAGGGTGGGACAGAGGCAGCAGTGTGAGGAGGTAGCAGGATGTCCCAGAAGGTGTGCTGTCTTCCAGGTGACACAGAAATTGTCAAGTCTTATAAAGTCCACTGACCACAGCCCCTTCCTTCTGATTCATGTAGGTACAAACAACACACAACACCATATCTCATGGAGTATCAGGCCCAGTCAATTTGGTCCTTATTATTTTATGGGAACTTTGGCTGCTCAAGGTAGGGCTGTGTGATGCCTCCTTGCACCTTTCTATCACATCAAATAGGAAAATTCTCTAATATGTATAGGGCCTTTTGCTTCTGGGCCTCTTTCCTTAGTTTCCCTTTGCTTTCCTAGGACACATTTTCTACACATTTTTGTGTGATTATAGAGGTTTATATTTGGACACAATAAATTTTAATCTGACAGCAAGAGTATGTACATTCTTAGTAGCTGCCTCACAGCTGCAGAACTGCACTTTTTAAAGCATCTTTGGAGGTGTTGCTTATATATATATTATTTGAGTTGGCTATTGGTCACTGGAGTTAAATCACTCAAGGTGTGTGTGTTGCATTTATCAAATGTACCCATTTAATACTTGCTGGCTGTTATCCCAAAGAAACGCTTTTACATTCAAAGAACTGAATGTGGATAGAAGATATCCCCACCCCCACCCCCACCCCCAGCCTCCTCAATTCCCTTTCCTCAACACACTCACCTGGTCTTTAATGTCAAGAAGCTTTTAGATACAAATTGTGATGGATCGCAGAACAACAACAAAAAGATCTACAGGGATTCAGTTTCATGCTTTTCTGATATGGGAGCACTGATTTTACCCCTGCATTACCCTCAAATTCCTCATAATGAGTTGGGTAACAAGTGTAAATAATTGAATCAAGATATTTAATAAAAAAAACTACTTAAGATGTGTAAACTTCTCTTCTAGTCTAGCACACAAGTCACGCTTCAATCAAATTGGGCGACTTACATCATTTAAAATTCCCCTTCTGATCTTCACTTGCATATTGTCAAATTACCACTGAACAATCTCATCCCATATAAGATTTTAAGAGCTGAAGTCCTCTAGCAGTGTAATAGAAAAGCGTGGAAAGACAATGGAAAGTACATCATTGTGAGGAAACAGTTACTAGGAGGATCTTTAGCTGAAAACCAGTGTCTGTCATTCTTACTTTATCAAAATCAAGTTTAAATACATTCCAATTGTTCCTAATTGCTGCAACAGTCAAGGTCATGTGTAGAATCTGCAGCTGCAAAACTGATCATAATTCTATCCAATGGTAAGATGGGGGTGGGGAATCCTTGAACACAGCCATTAAAAGATAAATAAATGAATATTTAATTACCAGATGTGCCAAACGATGTAATTGTGTTGATGTAGTTCATCACTAAAGGAAGTTCATTGGAGAATTTAGCTTTTTTAAAATAAAAAAATGGATTCAAGTTCAACATAAAAATGGAGCTCTATCCCTAAACAGGAACTCTGGGTTGCTCTATGCTTCCTATATGTTCTTTCATCGTTGTGCTTGATTCTTAGCAGTGGAAAGGCCAAAATCTTGCAGCAATGATTTACATTCTAGAGCCATTCTCCAGGGTATAAACCTATGATGCAAATGCAGCTGGTGAAAGAATTAAATAATAATTTGTTTTATACAATTTCCCCAAAATAAATCACTAGCAGAATAAAATTTTCATTCCTCAACAGCATGCAACAAAACAGATAATAATTACTAATTTTCTGAACTTTTCCATACCAAAAAATCTATCAATGGCAAGTTGCTCAAAATGTTCACCTAGAGTCTTTTGCTTTCTTTGCACCAATGTGAAAGCATGTCAAGTCTATGAGAAGCAAGGGAGAAGTAGCATGATCCCCCTGGCACATGTGTCCTGAAGTTAACGTGGAAATGGATCTATGTGCACATAGCCCGAAATATCCCCATAGGGCTGATCTGTACAGTCTGGGTGATCTTTATGGAACACCCTCATTTTGAGCAATAATGATTACATGGATCAGGCCATCACACACCCAACAGAGCAAGAGATGGAGGAGGCTCTTCCTTCAACCCATGCATAAACTGCGTATTTTAATGTCAGTGGAGATTAGTTCCCCATACTCATCAGAAAAGAGTCAATAATGGCCATGATCCCCCTTCAGTGTTCTACTGGTGCACCTTAAGCAGCTTTTCTATCAAACTGTTTCTTACCAGTTCCCTATTTTGACTTAATGTTAACTTCCACACTTCATTCCATTGTCACTTACAATGGGCCAGATTCAGCAATGACTTCTGCTAACACAATGTCTTTTGCTAGCATAACAGGGCTTTTCTCCCCTCTCCTCCTCCAATGTGCGAACACACCCTGCAGTTGGGAGAACCCCCAGAATAGTATGGTTTTTTATTCTTATTTATTACATTTGTATTTCGCCTATACCAGCAAGTCTCATGGTGGTATAACAGTATAAAAACACAGTATAAAAACACATAATAATAATAATAATAATAATAATAATAATCCCAATAAACAGAGGGAGGGAGGGAGTGTGCAGAGGGAGGAGATCATTCTATCAGACAAGCAAAAATGCTTGAGCTGATAGAGTGAGCTGCTTAGCATTACCTTGAATTCCTCCCATTGTGTTGTCTTATTATCTTAATTACAATCAGATAGACAGAGACACAGATAATAATACCCAAAACAAGAACAAAAATGACCCTGGCCCTTGGGTACGTATGACATCATTCACTTGAAGAGGCAAGAGCGTTCAGGGGGGAAAATCAGTGAACAATGCATGACAGTATCAAGGGCATACTCCAGTGGATTGGCATTTGTAATATTCTTGTCCTCTTCTCATGGTTGCAGATAGTAGTGCATGACAAATTCTCTAATTTAAGTGGGCTGGGTGCCAGTTTAATTCTTTTTTAAAAAAAAAAACACACCCTTGATTGTGCGTTAAATGAGAGGTCAGTGACACTGAACACTAGCAGGTGTAATAACAATGGCAGGCCCTTTGTAACAGAAATGCAAACAAGAATTGTCCGGAGGACATTCAGGACATTGCCTGGCCTCTTATGGCAGCGAATGATTGACAGTTATGACATCAAGTCAAGGGCAAGTGTCAGGATACTTACCAGTACTTCAAAAAGCTACATAATAAAAAGGGGCTAGAAACAGCACCACAATGGAACCGATTATTCCGCTCATCCCACCAAATACAATACGCTGAATGCAAAATGTCATTTGCCAATAGTGAAAATAAATATGAAATTACATGTAAATAGGTTGTCCCAACTGAATTTCAACATCAGTTCTGCTCTTAAGCCAGAAGAAGTAACTCACTGTTTTCCCTTTTAGAAACATGGCGGCTGTCATATAACACCAGAGACAAACTATATAGGGAAATAAGTCACTTTGCTGACAGACAGTATTTTGAGACAACTAAGCCTCACTTATAACCCTGAACTTGGAAAGGGAATGCTCTTTTTTTTCACTGAAAGCTGCATACCGGATAAGCAAAGTTTGCTTTCTAGGTGCTAAGCAGATACTTGCTTTTCTCCAGTCAATGGCTTTTACAAGAGAATTTACTTATGTGTTAATCGCCTGCTGGGTGGTGGGAGAATCTCTCCTTTGATCAAAGGGAGAAATGCTGGTTTTACTTTACATCCTGTCTCTTTCTTTCTCTCTCTCTGTCTCTCAACTGGGCAATAGCTGGAGGGATACATTTCAGGACATTTCTTTTATTCCCAGTATTTTGTTACTTATTGCATACTACCACCCAAGGCATCAAGGCTAAAACCAAACACTCTTTGTGGTGCACCCACATGACAGACTTCAAAATGGAAACAATATTTAAGTTAAACCTGTAAGATCAGATTTTCCAAAATCTTGCAACATGGACAGCTTTTGAACACTTCAAAATAAGATCAAAGTTTGACTGGCAAGCTGAAGTAGCAATGCATAAAATTGGGTGGTTTGGGTTTTGTTTTGTTTTTTAAGCCCATGAATCTCTAACCAAAAGGAGCACGCAGGTAAAAAATAATTCTGAAAGGCAATTATTTAGCTTCCCAGTAGTGAACTTTATTGAACATTTTAGCTCTTTAGCTAGTTGTCAGCTCTTTGCCACGATGCCTTACATCAATCACAGAACATTGGGGGGGGGGGATTCTTTGCCTTTCAGCTCTTTTTAATATTTTCTTTTTTAAAAAAAAACCTTGTATTTGATAACTTTTTCCTTTTTGAAAACTATAACTTTCCTACCCCTTGGCCCTGTAAATGGTGCTTCAAAGAGAACTGTCGCCCGGTGGATGGAGGCTTCCCTTATTATCTTAATACAACTAGTGTCCTGCAAGGAATATCAACACACTTGAAGCACTGGCTTGCTCAAGGGGATATATAACGTATTTCTTAACTGGGTACAGATTCTACTATGCCCTTGCAGCTGGTCCAGACACTGCAGCTGGTACAGGCTGCTGCAGGCAGGGTGCTGAGTGGTGCTTCTCATCAGCTCTGCTAAGGGATATGAACTGGCTGCTTCTTAAGCACCAAACCAGTGTTAAGATCCTTTTACGCACAATCAAAGTCCTATACAGCTCTGGACCAGGTTACCTGAAACACCATTCCTCCCTCCACAAGGACAACTAAGACCAACTAATGGAACCCAGTTAGTTTTTCCATGGCCAGATTATGATCATGAACTGGTAACAAGGAACTGGGGCTTTCTTACTGCTGGCACCAGCGTTGTGGAATGCTCTCCCTGCTGAAAGATGGAGGGGGGCATCAGTACTGGCATTCCACTAGTAATTGAAGACACACCTGTTTAGACAAGCATCTCCCTGATCTCCTGACTTCAGACAACGATCAAAGCAGGACGGTCACCTTTTTAAACTGCTTTGCTGTTTTAATGGGCTTGTTTTGTTATATATTTTAACTCTGGATGGTTCAGTCTCTTGTGCATTTTGACTACAAGTAGCTATATTATCATAATATAGCTATATTTTCAGAATTAGTTTTATTCTTGTTATCTTGCTCTTGGCTGTTTATAGAGTCACAGAATTGCAGAGTTGGAAGTTGGAAGGGACGCTGAGGACCATCTAGTCCAACCCCCTGCAATGCAGGAATATGCTGCTGTCCCATTCGGGGATTGAACCCTAACACTGCAACCTTGGCGTTATCAGCACCGCGCTCTAACCAACCAAGCTATCCACTTGAACTGCCTTGATGTTTCTTCTTGCAATATAATACGGTATGTGAGTTCTTTTAACAATAATGATGACGACGAAAATGCTCTTTGCCAAGCAGGAAGGTAACTCTCCCAACCACTACCATCAGCAGCACTGGAACATAGGTGTTCTGGCAAAAGGTAGTGACAAGTGTCTCAGGTGGCTGGATACCTATCAGTTCTATGGCCCTCTGTGATTAGTGGCAGAGTATTCCATGCAGGGCCTGACTGCTGACACTGAGAACATCTGAAAGGGAGGGTGCGCATTCCGTTAATCATAATGCATTGTTGTAGCAAGGAGAAGGGATAGAGTTGGAAAGAGCTGTTTGACACATGGTTCTCATGGAATGGCCAGCAGTGACCATCATGGGCATGTCGGTGGGGCAATTAGCCTGAACTGGATGCTCTGGATACAGCCTCAGAGCTTTTTAATTCCTCCCTCCTGCCAAGCAAGGATCTCCAGTAGAAGGTAGGACTTCCTCCCACCCTTCCTTGCCACTCTGTGGTTGTAGCCAGGTAATGCGTTCAGCCCTCCATACATGAATTATCATGGTTGCCACCTAAACTTACTAAGAATCATCTGGAAAGAAGTAAGTAGAACCATTCATTTCTATATAAGCACAGACTTCTAACATACAAATCCTTCCCACTATATATAAGGGCCTGGTGACTTCTGTTTCAGTGTATCTGAAAGCTTATACCCAGAACAAACTTAGTTGGTCTCTAAGGTGCTACTGGACAATCTTTTAATTTTTTTTATTTAATACAAGTCTGCTCTATGTGATGAGCCTACCAAAAAGCAAAGGAGATGAAATAACTTCTAAAGAATAAATGTCACTGAAAGAGCCAGGAGCATCTTCATCAGTGGACTAAATTGAAATCCCAACTGGATAGTCCCTCAAGGAGACAGAGAGTTTTGGCTGGAAATCTACGTGAAATATATACGGTTGTGAATTTACCAGCTGTTCTTGTTTGGCAGCCTCAGCAGCTGAAGTGGTACAATTGGGAAGCTTTAGGGAACTACAGCAACTCATAAACCCTTGGTAAATCCTTGTAAAGTAAAAATTTAAGATCTGTGAGACGGCATAATTCTTTAATTCAATCCCATTGGGATTTGCCACCTAACAAATACGTTCCTAGTTTTAAAGTTCTGTACATGCAATAAAATGAGTTAATTCCAATTTCTCATAGACGTGGCTTGATTCTTACAATTAACAAAATCTAGCATCAGCCTTACTTCCAAGTATTAGGAAGAGATGCCACGGCCTCTCTTTTGTTAAGGACCATCCCCTCCTATGTCATATCCATTGCGCTGTTTCAGATGAGGGACGACAGAGAAGATGACATTTCAATAGGAGGGGCAAGATTTACAACATTCTTGGATGTATACAGTATTGCAAGTACTGGTCCAACTATCACCCTTGGTAAGATTTCAAGATACCCTAAATGACTAAGCCCTATGGTCATGGCCCTGACCAGAGGGTCAGCAGCCCTGGACCTAATGTTGAGGGCTGCCGGGACTTGGTGTGAGATATAAGTGTTGTTGAGCCAACTGGGAGCAGTGTCAATAGTGCTGTTAACCTAAGCATATATGTAAATGGCCAATTGGCAAGAAAACCCAACACGGTCACATTTGCTATCATAGGACAAAATGAGGGAATTGATAAAGTCAAAAAAGCCAAATATTTCCAAAATAACTAATGTATGCATTGCCAGTATTTGCATTTTCGTTATAAAAAGCTGGTTTTCAGTTTTTAAAGACTGAGGCTGGATCTAGACACATCAAAGAAGTGTTTCAGTTTAAAGTGTTGTAAACTTAAACAGGGAAAACAGGTAGAGAAAAACGGGACTCCACATCGCCATCTGGTGGTGCAATGTTATATCGCACATACAACGCATATAAATTGTTTTCTCTTTACCCGTCTAGTTGAGTCGTGAGCAGCTGGATGGACTCTCTGATAGTAAAATTGCATAGAAGTACTGCTCCACCAATTGAAAAGTAATTTAACTATCAGTTTTGCTTTTGCAGGAATAGCTTCTCACAGTTGAAGTCACTGAGCCTCTCACAAATGGTTGAGGACATTCCATTCACAAGCAGGAAAGTAAAGATCCGCATGCAGAATGGTACAAGGTAAATAGGATTTAGTCAGCAGATGTGATGTCACACGTCCACTCCACCCATCTCTACTCAAAACAGAACAGCTGTTTCCCTTGTGTCCCTATAGCAGTGGGTGGGGGCAGTTGTCAACTAGAGTTGCATCCAGGCACAATGGCAATAAAATGTAATTTGCTGGCACCAACCCAACAGCCTGGAGTTAATGGGGGGGGGTTGTCCTTCAAAACATCAAAGAAACACCAAGGGATCAAACAGCTTAAGGATTAGGTGTTAGACTGCGCTGCAGAGAAGAAGAGGTAAGCTAAAACAGAGGGTACTTTTGAAATGTTTTTCTCACACAAAAATACCCCCCCTTCTAGCGATTTATGGGGATTGTTTACACAAGGGCAAAGCTGCCCATTCTGTGGGAACAGGGGTAAACACTATGTGTCCCCAAATTGCCAAAGCAGCCAAGCATGCTCCTCGTCTTCCCACGCGGAGTAGGGGTGACTTTGTGGGCTGCCCTTGAAGCATGAGAAAATGGAGTTGTTCCTGTGTTTCCTCTCACCCAAGTGTGGGCAATGCTGCTTTGTTTGCCCTCAGTGGCACTGCTACAAATCTGTTTGGCTACATAACATCATGACATCATCGTGCTTCCCAATTGTGATTCCCAATTGGCTACATAGCACCATGACATCACCGTGCTTGCTATGTGATTCCCAATTAGCACCAGAGGAGGAGAAACAGAAGAGTGGGATAAAGAAGCTGTGTGAGCAGCCGTGTTAAAAATACATATGGTATTTTCCAGGACATTTTATCCTGAAAATCTGGGGGGGGGGGGGGAGGAAATCAGTGCAGTTCTAGTTTGAATACTTTTGGGGGTCAACGGCTTTGTGGAGTTGATACCATAACATCAGAGCACACTGAATAAAAGAAAGAAAACTGCCACACAAGAGATGCTCCATGGGCAACAAAGCCTAGCAGTGATGTTCCTTGTAATAATAAACAGGTAAAGGTAAAGGTAAAGGGACCCCTGACCATTAGGTCCAGTCGTGGACGACTCTGGGGTTGTGGCGCTCATCTCATTTTACTGGCCGAGGAAGCCGGCGTACAGCTTCCGGGTCATGTGGCCAGCATGACTAAGCCGCTTCTGGCGAACCAGAGCAGCGCACGAAAACGCCGTTTACCTTCCCGTCAGAGCGGTACCTATTTATCTACTTGCACTGCGTGCTTTTGAACTGCTAGGTTGGCAGGAGTAATAATAAATAATCCCTTCCAATTTCTGCATGAGTGTTTCCCTCCCACCCCAAATATAATAGCAAAATTTCAACATAACAAACACTTATACCACTTGAAAAATTGCACATTCTATAAGGCCTCTGGTCTCCGGACAATATTGTAACAATACTTTTCTGCACAGAACTGGCATCCACACACTTTATGAGAAAAATGAATTGGACAGTTCTGACTCCTTCTTCCAGCTTTCACCCACTCCACTAAATGCTACAAATACTAGTTTTAATATGGTCATGCTCCCCCCCCCCCAACTACTAAATCTGAAAAAAACATCTGCAAACATATTTATCTTAAATGATAAAAATAAGTGGTTTTACATATAATACCATACTTGTATCTAGAAAAAGAAATTGCTTAAATTTAATGTTTTAAGACACACATGGCTAAAGTAAACTTACTTGGAAGTAAGACTGGCTGGACTCCGTGGGACTGACTTCCAAATAACATGCATAGGATCAGATTGCATGCTTCCTTTTAGGAATGCAGCACTTTAAGTTCTGTGTGGTAGATTTTGCATGCCTAGCCAGGCTCCAGAAGCATCCCTTCCAAAACCAAATCCCTCACACTGCATAAAAAGCATTCCCAAAGCTCAAGTGAATTTTGGGAAGAGCCTCTTAAGGCAGCAAGTGCTGTGGTTAAAAAGAGAGGTGGAGGGGGATAACTCTAGTGTGAATATGGAAGCATTTGCACACGTCAAAGGAGCTCTTTGGAAACCATAAGCAGCTTCATTGGTTACATGTGGAGTGCCAACATAAAGTTGGTGTGTGACTGAAATCCTTTAATATCTTTATCATCAAAGCCAGGGTCCACTCTACAAACATTTGGTAATAGCATCATAATGGTGATCTGACTCAATTTCCAGAAATTGTATAGAATAAGCTTTTACCATGGTCTCTACCCCAGTTGAGCACACCAACATAATGTGGTTCCGCCACATTTTCCAGGGACTGGGCTCCAAGTTTATCTTTTATCAAAATACTAATGTTTATGCCACAGCAACCAAAGCAGTTCAGACAGTGCAAAATTTTCATTTGTGCAGCATATTTGGAAATGTGAAGTTTTACTAATTTTCTGTTCTGCCGAGTATCAAATTCAGCCCTAAGCATGCTGATCCCAAAGTGTAGCTGCCAAATTCAGTTCTGACTTTTGACAGATAAAAATAAATGAATGAATCAGAGGCAAACTCTTCTAAACAAACCTGGCATCTCCCATAAATATTTTTTTTAAAAAATGGGTTTTTTTTTAAAAGTTGCCAAAAACAGTTCTGATTTTATGAAATGAAGACAGTCAATAACTTCTCCCAAATGTTGTAGCATGAGATCTACAGCTGCTAATTTGAAGAAGAGCCTGCTAGAGCAAGCCAATGACCCATCTAGTCTAGATCCTGTTATCACAGTGACCGCTGTGGGAAACCCAGAAGCAGAACTTGAGCAGAATAGCACCCTCCCCCTCGACAGTTTCCAACAACTAGTATTTATAAGTGTTGTAGCCTCTTTCTGCCTTCTTCTTTTACTTTAGTTCATGTCTGTTATCTTTAACACGCAGCAATACTGGTTAAACAACTAGAAGGAAAAGGCGGCTGCGCCACCTGAGGAATTTCTTAATTCTCATGCCCCTGACCCTACTACTAACTCACCCTGCTCCATCCTGGCAAATGCATACCATTGGAAGAAAGGGGACGTCCTGTCCCCCCCCCCCAAGTATATGGTGGCCATTTGGGGCCAAGTTCTTGCCCCCCTCCAAGCTGTTTTTAAGGTCCGTGATCTTGCGTGATGCCCCAAAATGAGCATTTATGGGCACTGTGCCCCCCAAAAGTTATTTTTCCGGATCCGCAATCTCTCACGGGTTACGTGATTTGTGTGGGAGTGCAGACCCGGAAGATGGTGTCCCAAATTTGGGCCACATTGTGTTGGAGGGTATGCAAATGCACTGCCAGCACTGTTGCTGATTGTCTATAGTCCCCACCCACCACCATTTACTGCTGCTCGGCTTTAAGTGAGAAACAGACATGAATGGCTTCCATAAACCTGGCCTAACAGAAGCCTTTTTGAAATTACCAGGTGGATGAAAATCTAGTTAGAGAAGCTTCATTCTAGGCATAAAGGGTGGGAGAGGGAACCTGCTCTTGTGGCAGGGGAAATTGTCAGCCCATTCCATTAACCCTTTGAAAAAAATATTCCCCAAACTGACCTCAATTTCAGAACTTCTTTCTGCCCCCCTCCCAAAAAGGTTTTTTAAGCCAAACATTTTCTCCTTGAACTTTTTAGTAAAAAACTTTTCCTGATTTAATTTCCTATCCAGAGTTGGAAAATAGGCTGTTTATATGTATAATAAATGAAAGAGGTGTGAAGTACTATTAAATCTGAACACAAAACTCAAGCGGATTAAGTTTCGAATCACTATTCCAGATGAAAAATCAGCACCCCAGAGTTTAAGAGGCCACACTGATAGAAGTCCTGTAAAATACATTCTTACTGAAGTAGACTGACTTCAAAAACGTAGTTCATGCACCATTTTAAAAGAATGTGACTCTGCTTCAAAAGCAAAAGCTTGTCATCTCTCTGAGCAAGATCTGTGCCAGCAGCAAACAATACATGGCAAGTGGGAAACACCCTTTGTAATCACAAAGATTTTCATAGCAGGAATTTGTACAGAGTATTTTTCTCAAACATGCAATCATGTCGAAGTTCAAGGTAAATGAAAGGAGAAAAGCAGTAGTTAATTCCACCACATCCTGAGACATTCCTGGAGGTGTACCAACCAGCGCTGCTATTGCACCTAGTTACATATCAAAACAACACAAGAAATAGACCTGACAGAAGAATATATATTGCAAAGCATAGGATTTATATTTGTGAACTCCTTTCCCTAACCTGAGCAAATAGTCGAAAAGTCTGGATTGCTAGGGGCCGGGGGGATGATACTGAGAACAATCAGCTTTCAATTTTTGTGTGATTTACTTAGCTGTTCAATAAAAAGTTCTCCTGGATTGAACCTATTTTTGTACTCACACAGAGCAACCTGCCTACTGGTTTATAGGTATGTAAAAGTATTTCTTAGTTTGGCACTCCTGCCTTCAGAAGAATTTATGGGGGAGATGATGCTCAATTCATCATATATCATCTAAGTGTTATGATCCCACTGAATCTACGTTCCAAACCAGGCTTACAAACACGGTGTCATAAACATTCAGAACCACTTAGCTTTACATACATAATGAAGTATTATCTGTGTGTGTGTGTTGGGGCGGGGGCAGGGACTAATGGATCAAATGGCATTAGTAATTCTGATTCCAGTCCAAGACAAGGTGGCACTTAGCAAGCAAATTATGATATACAGCATTCATCCAAATGCTTCTTGCAGTGATCAAGGCAAACTTTCTGTCTTTTTCAAGAGACTTCAGGGAAGTCTATATCCAGCTCTGACAGTTCTCCGTAAGATGTGCAGTTGAGTTAATTACTGAAAGTGACTGCACATCCTGTTACTTTGACAAGCAAGGAGCTAATGGATTATTATAATATAGCAGGGGGTTACTTACATATACTGTATTGTAAAGTTTTTGCTTCTGAAAGACAAGCAGGTCCGACTGAGCCTGCGGAAATATTTATATTTATATTTATATTTATATTTATATTTATATTTATATTTATATTTATATTTATATTTATCATATTAATAGCATGCTAATAAGTTAAATCTTTCTTGCTTTATGATCCTCTCATGAGAGAATGAAGATGTGCTACAAGTGTTCTGAATTCAACAAATGTGTCAGCAAATCTAATTATTAATATGTAATAGACTGCATTTCCAGAACCAAAATTTGTGGCTGGAAACAAAGTACAGTACAAGAAGGACAGAGGAAATAAATGAATTTGGAGTACAGATTAAATTATTGCATCCTACAATTATTTTCCCCACTCTTTAATTTAATAATAGAGGAATGGACCATTTTTGTGAAGATCTATAGTTTCTCTCTCTCATTTTCATTATTCTTTTTATGTAAATGTGTCCCTCTGGTAATATAAAAAAGGTCTGTCATTCATATAATATGAACTGAATTTAATTATACACAAGACACAGTTGGTTTCTTGGAATCTTGTTCTTTTCACTGGATTGGAGAAGTCTGTTGAAGATCATGTCCAATATATTCATGAGCCTCTTGGGAGATTTTACATTTTAGAAGCTGAAACCATCTGTTCAATTTAATGTGAGGTACAGGATGTGATCCAGAAGGGAACACACACACATTCTGGACACACACCTACGTTTTCTCAGAGTTACGTTTTTAGAAGTTCTACTCAAAGAAGCCTCAAACTTCCCTTAAAACTTCTCCTGAGTTGAGAGCTTTCAGCAGGATAAATGCCCCCCAGGTTCCCTTTTAAACTGAGCTTGTGTCAATTTGCAAATTGCTTCTTGAACTTGGAGAAGTTTAAAGAGCAGTTTGAGGGTTCTGTGAAGGCATCTTCTGAAAAGGTAAGTGAAATCCATGTCTGCGCACAGTATGTTCAGTCACCTCCCTGAGGCTGAAATAGCTTTTCCAGAGAATTAAAGCTGGTATGATAGAACCTTCATTGCATTAAGTCCTCACGTCTGATTTTTTTTTTTTTTAAAGGTGCTTCCTCAGTAATAATGGTTGGCCAGAGATGATGGTGAGACCAAACAAATTAGCTGCAAAGCTTGGTTTCAAAACCAAGTAGTCCTCCTTAATAACTTTGTGGATGTAAATTATATGAATATGTTTAACATTTTATGTAAAGATGTGCTATGGTTGCTCATTTCTTTTTGCTATCATAAGCAACTGCCTAGTAATAGAACAAAAACAAAACACAAAACAATGCATTGGTCTGACATCCCAGTATTAAAAATCTTTTCTAAATATAAACCCACCTTTTTCAATTAAACTTGATTTCAAATAAATATTAATGTTATTTTAAAAATAAATTGTCCTGTTGGTACATTTTTTTATCTATGGTATACTTTCTCGTAAACTTCTTTTTTTGTGATTTTGAACAAACCACAAACATTCTAGAGAGATTTGACCCTCTTCACTTTCCCTCTCAACTTTTAACCCTTGGAGACTCCAGTAGGGCCACCTCAGTAACTTCAGGCAGGAAGATTGTTCAACAGTTGGGTGGTGGTACACAAACAGAATCACTGTCCTGTTCCTGATACCCAGTATCAAATAAAGGCATTCAAACTCAGTGGATTGATGGGTAGGGTGCCAAGTAAGGGATATAATATCATGATAGACAACAGCAACCCTACCTCTCTCTTCATTGGGTCTATCTTGCTGCACCACTGAGTAACTGGTGGGCTTAACTGAGATAAATGTCACCATTCTCATCTACCACTGCACTAAGACCTCAGTGATGCAAGCCAGGTCAACATAGTTATTCAGAACTAAATTGTGGATAAGAGGAGATTTCTCTTTTGGCGACCTGAAAAAGCAGAATCTGCAGGCCCAATGGGTAATTGATATGGCAACCCTGAGAACCTCAACTGAGTGGTGGACCAGGTGAACAGATAGCTGTAAGGTGTCTATATCCTTTCTCCTCACCTGATTCAACAGTTACCCATCACAGAGTCTCCCCTAGATGCACTGAATATGGGGTATCTCCTCATCCTTACTAAAACACAGTCCACCATACTGTAACACCCACCAGATATAATTGGTGCAGCAACACATGGAACAAGCATTAGATGGAATAAACACTCTCAGCTATTCCTGCTGACCCAGCAGCTGTGAGCACTGGTCTTCCCCAGTTGCTGCTGGTGGGCAAGAATTCTGCATCTGCCTGGCTTAGAATAGACTCAGAATCATAACACACAGATTGGTCACAATGCCCTATTCTTCACATCTATATTCATTTAAAACATTTTTACCACACCTCCTCCAAAGCTCCAGATGGCTTACAAAACATCTAAAATTAAACTTATAAACCTCATAGAAAAACATTACAATTCATCAGATAAATTTTGATTATCTTCTGTAACAACAACAAAATAAATACTGAGAATATTTACTCAGTAAACGTTATGTTCTACATAAGTGCCTGTGCTCTTGGTGGGTTGGGAGAGGAGAAAGGGTCACTACAGCAAAAGTCTAATGTCTTAGCCAAAGCTATGAAAGCCTCACATCCATTGTGAAGGAGAATGGGGGAAATAATAAATAAATCTACATTTCAGAATAATCTGGGGAAATGAAAGCTGCTGCTTCCAGCTTTGGATTCATACCAGGCTCCTGTTGGCATAGCAAAAAAGATATTCATCAATGTTCTGGAATAAAACAATATGGTGTAAATTACACTGGCAACCCAACAAAGGAATGGAATCCTATGGGCTGTTTTGCCCAAATACTTCTGCACCTGGAAAGCAAACAAAAATCTATTTTGTGCATCCATGTGCACACAATGAGATGTAAAATCAGACCGTTGCTTGAAAGCAGCAAAAGGAATGCTTATTCCAGTAGCACAACTCCTTCGTAAGGAAAGCTTTATAATTACACATAGTATTGTATAAAAACAAACAGCAGACATTTAGTAGAAAATCACATGAACAAAGCTGGGCTCCTTTTCAATATATTTCTCAACAGTAGATGAGAGAAAAATCAGGAGCTAAAGTATAACAATTTAAGTGCTGGCAAACTTTGCCACCACATATAACCTGGGTATTTTCCAGTAGACACTTAAGCAAGCATATATACATCTTCTTAATTTCAGTGACACTTACACATGCTTAACTGTATATAGGATTGTCCTCTTTCCTCTCTGTGTGAAATTTAGTAGCACATCTCACAGAATATACAATTTGCATTTATATCTGTAATATGTAACTATACATTCAAATATTGTTCTGGTTTTGATAGCCACACCATATGTTCGTAAATATCCTCTCTAACAAGAACCCAAATATGTGTCACTTTGAAAATAAAGCCCAGAAATTATCAATGTTACTAAGTCAACAACTTCCAGTCAACATACACATGGCCTTGGTTGCAATTCATTCTTAACCAGCCCCATATTTTACACTGTACAAGAACTGAAGGATCAGTAACCTTTAATCTTCCCACTGACGTACTCCTGCTTTATCGAAGCCAAAGGGACCACCCAGACTTCTGTTTTATTCAGGAACGTGTCATTGATACATTAAAAGTGCATTTGAAGTAGATTTATAAAGGCCCATTCGCACATCCTCCCACTTTATCAGTTATTCTGTATGCTTCCCCAGCAATCCTGCATCATTGCATCTGTAGTTTAATTCCACCCATTGCCATTGCCCATGTTCCTGCCACCCCCAATTCCCCACCTTTTCCACCAGAATGCCAGTATATGGCACCAACAGGAAGTATGTGGGAGTAGCACAGCAGTACAAGCTTCTCCCCTTCCTTGTCTGATCTTGGCAGTTTCATGGAAATCCATGTCACCACCCCAGCTCAAAAGCTGAGAGGAAGGCTGGCTCAACCACACTGGAACAGCCGGGCAACCACCTCACTAGTCTTTGCTTCTCAGTGGCTGCCAAGCCACAAAAAAGGTGGTGGGGGAGGTTCCCTCTACTTGAAGACTCTCAGAGATCCTCTCCACAAAGGCCGTTCCCTCCAAAGTAGTGTCATTCCAGCTCCAGTGCATGGCTGGTCAGGGCTTGATAGGTGAAGAGGTGGGGGCTGGAGACTACAATTTTGGGATGGCCAGCTAGGCCAGCCTAAGGTTGGAGATCCCTGCTGACCTCCATGCCCAATGATACTTTGAAAAATATTTTCCAGTCAAAAGGACAGGACTGTCAATATACACCAACTTTCCACAACTTCCATGCTTTCATTAAACATAGGAATAAAAGGCATTTTCTTTGTGTCTGTAGATGGGGGCATAGAAGCACTCCTGTGCACATTGCCCTGCACGCTCAAGTCCCCAGTCATCCCTGTGTTAAGCGATATAAGTCTGAAAGGGGCTTCTACTTGCACTGCCTTGAAGTTAAGCAAAATGCCTCAGGTGAGCAGGGACCATGCTTTATCATGGGCTACAGCAGAGGACTCTAAGGTAAAGGTAAAGGTACCCCTGCCCGTACGGGCCAGTCTTGACAGACTCTAGGGTTGTGCGCCCATCTCACTCTATAGGCCGGGGGCCAGCGCTGTCCGGAGACACTTCCGGGTCACGTGGCCAGCGTGACAAGCTGCATCTGGCGAGCCAGAGCCGCACACGGAAACGCCGTTTACCTTCCCGCTAGTAAGCGGTCCCTATTTATCTACTTGCACCCGGGGGTGCTTTCGAACTGCTAGGTTGGCAGGCGCTGGGACTGAACAACAGGAGCGCACCCCGCCGCGGGGATTCGAACCGCCGACCTTTCGATCGGCAAGTCCTAGGCGCTGAGGCTTTTACCCATAGCGCCACCCGCGTCCCATGCAGAGGACTCTACTCACTTTCAAATGAACTCAAAAAGGCTTCCTGCAGGCATTCCCCACTCACCACACTAATGCGTGGAGACTTAAAGCACAGGGCGATATGCACAGGTACACGGTGGCGAGGCTTCTGTGAGTGCCCCTCCCCCACCTACAATAGCATTCCTATACTGAATACATAACAAGGTATGTCCTTCCTGTTTATAAAGTTCAGTGTGCCCCATTTGTTTTAGAGCACTACAGAACGGAAGTGGCCATTTCCCCTACATCAGAAATAATCACCTTATTTTTATTTTTGACAAACTTTACTTGTGCAGAATTATTATTTGCCAATGAGATGGCCATCTCGTAAGTTGCACCAAATAAGACACTTCAGTGCAATTTACATACCATCATCATTGGTATAATCTGACTGAAGGCAAAAACCCTGATAACTGCAATAAAGGATGTACCGTAAATAAATTGGTGGTGGTGGGGATCTTACATTTATCTTCAATAACATGACACCATACCATTACAAATCAGAATAATCACACTTAATTATGGTCATCCACAACTATTCAAAACTATTGTCAACCTGTGACTCCAGATAGACACTAAAACATTTACGGTATTTAATGTTCATGAGATACACCTGTCCATGTAGCTCACAGTTCAGACAATATGAAATTGCATCTAAATAGAGAATAAAAATGGTATCTCACCCCTCAAAACAAAACTGGAACTTTGGCTTATAGGAACCGCTTAGGCCCATATTCCCTCCTCATCATCCTGCCAGCCAGACATTAGAAGGTGTTAGCATTGGAATGAAAGAAGAAACGGTTAGTTACGGTGGTGCAACTGAAGATACATCGATCTTCAATGATGAAGGCATTAAAGTTTTCAAAGAAAATGTTATGAAATTTAAGCAGCAGCTATGTTATATCACAAGCAACAAAAGCAAGAATATAATAAGTCATTCCGTACATCCAACTGCAACTGTGAATCAAAAGTGGATTGTACAATTCAACAGCAATGGTTTGCATATAAAAACCAATTAAGACTATTGCAGAAAGAGTCTAAGGCTGAAATCCTATGCTCACCTACCTGGAAGCAGCTGCCATAGATCTCCGTGAGGCTGACCTCTGAACCGACATGTATATCACAGGCATATTGGTAATTACTACAATAATAAAAGCTTTCCTTTCAGGAAGGCACAGACATATATGATACAACATGACAAAGAATGAGATAACTTAGCAAGGCAAGTATATTCTTACATAAAGTCAATCCAAGCCATTACTGCATGGTATACTAATGCGGTGCCAAATATGCCCCCTGAATTTTTTCTTGACCATTCTCCATCAATTTATCACAAGAGAAATCACATCCAAAAATTATGAAAGGGGAGAGGAAATATTGGTGCAATGCTCATAGGTGAGATACAGGGCTTTCTTGTGACTATTTTATTTCCAAGGTGACCAAAGGGTGTTTGTGATGTCCGTTATTTCATTCTACAAATCATATCTTTGAACTCTTCATAGGAGAGAATTGGGAGGCTGCATACTGTGCTCCTGGTTTTTCTGGTCATGTTTCTTTTTAAGTGAAATCTTTTTACTTTTAAAGAAAGAAAGAAAAACTGACTGCGCTAATCTCAGGTGCTCGGCAGTCAGCCTCCCCTGTTTCCTGTGTTTCAGTTCATGAGGTAAATTCTTTCACTGGGCTTTTTCAGATCAAGATGCAGGTAGCTCGGGTGGCGTGGAAAGAAAACCACACACAGAGCCATGGCCATCTTGCAATGATAAGCTGAGTTCAAGCCCACAGAAATTGTAAAGAAATGCTTAAGTGGTCTGAGAAACCAGGTGGATGTAGGGAATGGAAGTCTCTTTTGTAGGGAAAGAAACTTTTTTTTAAAAGGAGGAAAACATTATAGCTTACATCAATAGATGCCTTGTATTAATGCAAGGTGCCTACTTATGGCCTATTCTTGCTGCAACCCCATGGGCTGCATTCCACACCATTGCAGAATGTTCCTCAGCCTTCCGGTGTTGCTTTTTAGGGGTGGTACACAGAGAAGAAAAGGGACGCAGGTGGCGCTGTGGGTTAAACCACAGAGCCTAGGACTTGCCAATCAGAAGGTCAGCGGTTCGAATCCCCGCAACGGGGTGAGCTCCCGTTGCTCGGTCCCTGCTCCTGCCAACCCAGCAGTTCAAAAGCACGCCAGTGCAAGTAGATAAATAGGTACCGCTCCGGCGGGAAGGTAAACGGCGTTTCCGTGCGCTGCTCTGGTTCGCCAGAAGCGGCTTAATCATGCTGGCCACACGACCTGGAAGCTGTATGCCGGCTCCCTCGGGCAATAAAGTGAGATGAGCGCCACAACCCCAGAGTCGGCCACGACTGGACCTAATGGTCAGGGGTCCCTTTACCTTTACATAGAGAAGAAGCTGGAACAGGATCACCATATGAGCAGAATTCTACTCACATTCCTCTTTACTCCAGCTTATGTCACAGTCAACTTTTGCGTCAGGCATAGATTCTTTCTTTTGCCTCAACAAACCATCACTGGGATTAACAGAGATTTAAAAAGTAGCAATAATTGATGGATTGTGTACACAGGTTACCATATTTACTTTAACTACTGCCATCTAATACATATTATCTTATCCCTGGAAGACACCAATATGGGATTGTAAATAAATCAATTAAATATATTTTATGAATTACTTTTTTTCAGTATTGAGAATTCTGCAGTTGGCTGACTCTGAAATTTATCTTGTGTTAGGGACAATCTTACTTGTGAATAAATACGCATAACATTGTGATGTTGCATTATTGTTTATTATTCAAATATACCATATACTACATTGTGAAAACCCACAACGGCAACATCACTACTAACCTCAACCAAGTCAATATAATAAAAGAACAGCTGATTTTTTTTTAAAGCAGACATTAAGACAGATGTTATGTACATTACTGAATTAAGCAGAAAAATATGGCAGTCAGATATAAATTTAAATATAATTAAACTTAGAATAAAGCCAGCCCATTTTTTACCATATTTATTTCAATAGGGACACTGAAGGCATTCATTTTTGTTTCAGTTTATAATTCTACTTCCATATTCCCTTACTTGCTGGTTTTGATCCCTTTTAACTGCTTGTCCAATTTAAATTTCTACACTTGGCCAGTGTTTCTCAAAATGTTCTAGTGCAGGAATAGCCAATGTGCTACCCTCCAGATGTTATTGGACTTCAACTACCAGTCAGTATGGCCAATGGGTAGGGATGATCCACAAGCATTTGGAGGGCACCATGTTGGCTACCCCTGCTCTAAATGATCAAATCCCACATGATCTTGTTAAAGCAAAGTGTCTAAGGATCAGGACTCAAGCCACCCATCTTCTATGGCACTGTATCCTAAATGTAAAGGTACCCCTGACCGTTAGGTCCAGTCATGGATGACTCTGGGGTTGCACGCTCACCTCGCTCTATAGGCAGAGGGAGCCAGCATTTGTCCACAGACAGTTTCCGGGTCATGTGGCCAGCATGACTAAGCTGCTTCTCGTGAACCAGAGCAGTGCCAGAGAGGTACCTATTTATCTACTTGCACTTTGACATGCTTTCGAACTACTAGGTGGGCAGGAGCTGGGACCGAGCAACGGGAGCTCACCCCGTCGCGGGGATTCAAACCGCCAACCTTCTGATCAGCAAGCCATAGGCCCATAGCGCCACCCTGCTACTGCTACTAATGCCATAATCTACCACAGCCATCAAGTGTCAAAAACTTCAGATGGGATTTTACTTTTTCTAACAAACAGCACCAAGAGAGCCTTGACTTTGAATCAATTGAAACATTATTTTCCCTTGATAGTTTGTTTACAATATATCGTGTACTATCAACTCATTTCTCACCCCAATTCCCCCCCCCCCCATTGAAATATTTCTATTTTATTTGGGGTTTAAAGAGTCTTCTGCAGTCATTTTGGAAAGAAATATCTGAATGGTTTGCTTTCTTCCCTTTTAATATAAATGACAGAAAGCAGAAGATGCCACAGATTTCCTAAGCGTAGTAGTAGACAGAAATAAAATGGCATGGTTATACGAACAAACAAATGTTCCAGCTGTGAGAATGACACTGGGTTAAAAGCAAAACAAAAAAGAAGGAAAAGAAGAGGAAGTTATGACTTGAAAAGTAGGGATGAGGCGAAGTGTATCATAAAACAATTTTCTGACAATTTTTCAAAGAAAAGTTCAGTAGCCTGAACTAATGGAGTATCTTAGTCCTCCCCTAAAGAATATTTTGCAAAATGTTCTCCCTAATTTCACCGTGCATGAATTTGGAGTGCAATTGTAGATCCAGTTTTTATATTGTTTAATATAGTTGAAGGAAACAATGGACTTGGCTCCTACACCCTCCATTAGCTTAGATGACCCTCTTCATTTTTCAAGTCTCTCAAGCTTCTGGGCAAGAAGCTTCTTCTGTTGCGCCAACACCGACAATACTTAGAGATGTGGTCGTGCAATTTTAGTAGCACTCCTTGAATATAAACAGTGGTCTTCAGGTGGCCATTGAACCCTTCTCCTGGGGAAACTGTCACTTGTACAATGTTGTACAAGGTTCTACAATGTTTCCTTCCAGCCACTTGGCTATGGAATTGACTGAACTGCTGTCACTGGAATGGCGGCCTGTCTTCCTCTGCCTTTCCCCTGGCCAAAGTCTTGCTCTAGTGCTGCTTGGACTTGACTGCCAAAGGATCAGAAACCCTGCTTGAGGGCAGCTCTGGAGCTTATGCAGGAAGCCAAGACTTGTATAAGGAACTGGCCTTGCAAACTAGGAACTTCCGTTTGTTCCAAATATTAGACCAAACGAGATGCGACTTTATGTACACCTTTTTAAAATGTGAATGCTTGCATAGTGCTGGTCCTAAGCAGGACCTGGACCACCAAAAGTTAATTTGGCTGACATTTTGGATACAACAAGATGATTGCAAGGCAATAGGTAGCTCAATTGGTGTGTTTTTCTTAAATTTTCCATTTTATTATCAGTGGCAGTCATGTTAGATTAAAGATGTGGCCACACAGGATTGCGGAATTCCTGGACATGAAATGTACAAGCTTTAAATCTTTTTAATTTATTTGCAGCTATGCAGCTTGGCATGCAGCAGATTTCGACTTGGCACATACAAAACATGTCTGCCCACTTCTATTTTGAAAATGCCTCTAGAAGTTTATTTAAGCAAACAATTTTTCATTTTTCTGAGAGTAACCTCAAAGGTTTAGGCTGAAAGGGGGTCTGAAAGGCCTTTAAATAAAAAGGAATAAATATAGGAGTGTGGGTTCTTTCTTCCTATTGAGCTATGGCTATGCTGGTGGTGGCACTGTGGCTGCTTCCTGGTAGTATGCTCATGCAGTGTTTGTAGAAGACAGCAGATGGATTAAGTGTCATTGCCAAAGTTGTTGCGAAAACTGTAACATTGACTGGTGCCTTCCAGCGTAGCCTTTATGAGGGTGTCTTTGGGAGCAGTGCCATGATAAGCAGTAGGTGATGAATACAGCTCTCACTGTCTGTTTGCTCTCTTTTCATTGCTTTCATTGTGCTTTTTGAAACAAGATAAGGTGTGGCAGCAACTGCCTTCACTGGACAATGAGATTTCCCTTCCTGCCACCCCTTTGTACAGCTGGGCCCTTTGAATAGGGTAAGATATTATCTTAGCATGGCTCTAACTCCCAGCTGCTCTAGAACTGCTAGAGGACTAAGGGTTGTCGGATTGTGTGTGTGCATGCGAG
Organism: Podarcis muralis; assembly: GCF_964188315.1. NCBI lineage: Eukaryota > Metazoa > Chordata > Lepidosauria > Squamata > Lacertidae > Podarcis > Podarcis muralis. Next base: position 81,518,796 of record NC_135656.1, read on the forward strand.
CTTAAAGGCAGGGAGGGATCATCTGTCCAGATCACATGATACTGCTCAGATTTCATAACTCCAAGAACTGGCTCCTGAATTTGCTTGTCTTTCCACCCCCACCCCCACCCCCCATAGTGAGCCTGTGGGTAGAGAATGCCTTAGCTTTTAATCTCTGTGCAGCTCTTAGAAAACCTTAGGCACTCCATAAGTGATAAATTACAACATCAACATCTAAACTAGATAGAAATTAACATGTGTTCCTTTATTTATTACTATAACTAAAAATGTTTGGTTCCCTGATATTTAACCTGGTTTTAAGGACAATGCATAGTATTAATAATAATACAGCATGTATACTATATTAATATTATTATTATTATATCATCGTCATTAATTTATATGCCACTTATATTCTAATATGCATTCTAAGCAGTTTACAACTATAAAACCCATATCTAATTAATATACAGAGCATTTAAACATCCTTAATTTAAATATACAATAAAGCAAACTGGTTAAAAAGGTAAAGGTAAAGGTACCCCTGCCCGTACGGGCCAGTCTTGACAGACTCTGGGGTTGTGCGCCCATCTCACTCAAGAGGCCGGGGGCCAGCGCTGTCCAAAGACACTTCCGGGTCACGTGGCCAGCGTGACAAAGCTGTATCTGGTGAGCCAACGCAGCACACGGAACGCCGTTTACCTTCCCGCTAGTAAGCGGTCCCTATTTATCTACTTGCACCCGGGGGTGCTTTCGAACTGCTAGGTTGGCAGGCGCTGGGACCGAGCAGCGGGAGCGCACCCCGCCGCGGGGATTCGAACCGCCGACCTTTCGATCGGCAAGCCCTAGGCGCTGAGGCTTTTACCCACAGCGCCACCCACGTCCCTGGTTAAACTGGTTAAACTGGTTAAAGAGCATGGCAATTGAAACATTTTTTTAAAACCATTTAAAACAGTAAGATCAGATGTTCAATTTCAGAGCAATGCTTTCCCAGACAGGTTTGTCTTCTGGAGCCAGTGGAATGCCAATACTGATGGGCCTCTCACATTTCAGAAATCAGTAAATACATAAGTACTACCTAGTTTCAGATCCCATGAGTATTAGACTGATTCTTTTAATATAGTTGACAAATCAATGTGGAAATGGAATGAAAAAGACATGAGTGAATAGATGTGAAAGTGACATGGACTGAGAATAGACTAATTTGCTAGTCCTTAAATAGGTTCAAGTGATGTGTCTGGGTCTGTTTGTTTGCTTTTCTTAGGTGAACTACAATGTTACATTTTTGAATCATGAAATTTTCTGAGCAACCACATCAGCCATCTGATCAAGAATCAGACCGTATGAATGTGATTGAATGAAAGGCCACAGCCTCCTAACTGAATACAACTGCTCCCATAATATGACTAACATCTATAAACAATGAAGTGGTTTTAGAATACTTGGTAGGACAAGAGTATCAATTAAAAGTGCTTTCACAACACAGTCTTCCCAATGTTCATGAGTTAAACTCTTTTGGCTTCCTTCCTTCAGTGGAAAAGCCTGCCTGACAAGACTTGTCATAGAAGCCTTTCATGTCCCTGAGTGCAAAGAATTAACATCTCAACTTGAGTTAAGTAAATCTAGTGATAATAATGTGCTCATCTTATGATATATTTTTTTAAAAAAAAGCTGATATAAGACATCTTTTCTTATTGTCTGCAGCCTGCTACAACTGATGCATTGAGTTGTCAAACGTGTAACTACTGGCCCTGAGACTATAAATTTCTACATGCTGCAGACAATACTCTTTTTTTACATGCTGGTTGCCACATAAGGGGTTTAATTTCTTGTAACAAATATGTTTACTTGCTGTGGCCTGAAAAGACTTTTATGTTTTTAAAAATGTATAGGGCCATTTATTTTTAAAAAAGAAAAGAAAATATGACAATGTACTAATCCTGAGTCAGTTTATGGGAAACATGTAAGGTCAAATAAAACTTGGTGATGCCTAGACCTGTACATGCATCCAGAATTAACAGCTTTAATAGAAGAACACATCAGCCAGAAACGTCATTGTCTGGGAAACAAAATTCTGAGGACCTACTGGTATATCATCAGTATGGCTGAGTCAAGCATCTCCCTCTTTTCCCCAGTTACTTTTGACCCTCACTGGGAATAAATGTGACAGCGTTCTTCAAAGCCCTTTCCTTCCACATTGTCCCTCACTGCCATATAATGTGATTGGCTATAGTGGCCCATATGCTTTTGTGGGTTACTGTCAACTATAGGATTTTGTTACCTTCCACATCTAATATAATGTGAGCAGCTGATTTCAGTACCCTACAGGATTCAGTGGGCAAAAGAGTCTGAGCGCAGTTAAGGAGAAATATGGCCCTGATATTGGCCACCTCATGAGAAGAAAAGACACCCTGGAAAATACCCTATGCTGGGAAAGACTGAGGGCACAAGAAGAAGGGGACGACAGAGGACGAGATGGCTGGACAGTGTTCTCGAAGCTACCAGCATGAGTTTGACCAAACTGCGGGAGGCAGTGGAAGACAGGAGTGCCTGGTGTGCTCTGGTCCATGGGGTCACGAAGAGTCAGACACAACTAAACGACTCAACAACAACAACATGGCACTGACAAGCAGCCAGTTTAGCTTTGCCAAGTACCCTCAAAACAAGCTGGAGGTTGCTGAGCTTTTTAAAAAATCACTTACCGTATTTAGCTGCACTAGAAACAATTCAGTGCTAGACTCTAATCTTATGAGTTTCCCCTCAGAAGCCTGGACTTACTTAGGTGGGACTGGTGCAAATTGTGTCAATCAACTTGCAAGTAAGTGCTTAGCAATTTTAACCTTGGGAATCCTTTCCACCAGTTTTAGGTATATAGAAAGCTGCCTTCTCTCAGGCCAAGCTATTTGCAAGGGACTCTATTTAATCTGGTTGGCAGCACCTCTCCAGTGGTGTCATGCCAAAGCCTTTCCTACCCTGACCTTCTAGCTGGAAATGCCTGCAATTGAATCAGGACCTTCTACATGCAAAGCATCTGCTCTACCAGTGAGCTTTATGGTCTCCTTCCTCTGAAGCTCTTCTTCCAAGTCATGGCTCAGCCCCTTAGCTGAGCTATACAGTAGCTATCACAAACAGCTTCAACAACCCATATCACAAAAAAAATTCATGAAGGGAATAGAAGAGTAAAGGGGGAGGCACAGCAGTCTGTGTCATTTATGGGCAATACAAAAGCAAGGAATTTAACTGCACATTTAATGGCTACATTTTAAGTAACAGAAATCAGTGCAGCTCCAGAAAAGCATATGTGCTGTTAGGATAGGGATTAGACATTAATTAGCACTGGGCTGCAGTAATATGAAGAGAGTGGGAGAGTCAGCAAGGGCAAATGAAAAAGACAGTATTTTCAAGGTAGGGCAAAATCTATGAATTTGTTCTGGGGGAGGAGTGAGACTTACTATTCTGAAAGAATTTACTATGATAGCATGGAGTGCATCCGTCTCTTTCTTTTGTTTAATAAAAGCTTTGACACCACAGCATTCAGCAAAAGAGATACAATCAGCAGCGCAGCATTGTTATAACGTGTTCCATAGGACGGTCCAGTAGAAACAACTGTTTGTCACCATGTAGCATCCATCATTCCTTGGGGCTTTGCCAGGAGACAAAATGGCTGCCTCATGAGGCCCTTCAGGGAGTGAAATGGCCCCATGAAAGTTGCAGGATTTACCCCAGTGCTAGCATTAATGCACGTTTCCAATGTACATTAATACATTTCCAAAGTCTGAAGGCAGCTGTTGGTAGTATGCAGGCAACACGCCTCTTTTAAAAATTAAAAATACCACTTAACCGTAAGAGGTTTACTAGTGTTTTGTGGTTTTACACTAGCACTATATATTGGGTCACCAAAAACAAAAAACCCAGATGCAGTTTTGAATGCAACACACAGTTCTGAGTGGAAAACTTAGGCTTGTGTAATAAAAACAAGGAGCAATCAAATTGGAGTAACTATATGGAATGACAAATAACAAAACCTGACCTGAAAAACACATGATTCATTTTTTGAAAAATGCCAGAACATGCAACAATTCATTTACAGTTCATTTCAGTTCTTCTTTGACAGCAAAGAAGCAACAGACCTGCTTGCTGGTTTTCTGCATAACAATCTAATGAAGCAATTAATCTGTGTTTTTTTGCTTCATTAATCTGTTACTTTCTTATTCTCCTGCTTTTTTTCTTCACAATATTCTTACTATTTAAGAACTGCTTGTAACATCTTCAGGTTCTAACTATTCTCTTTCTACTCTGAGTCTGATCTTTGACAGTTAAGAGAGTCTCCACTTCTCCGTAAATGTACAAATGGCCAGAGACCTGGAAATATTAAATCTGGAATGTACTTAAAATATGAATTTTGGCATGGTTTTTCCACTGCGCCGGCTGCAGGAGAAATGCTGTCAGCAGGGACCCGCCCCCCCTTGTATGTCGTCTTCACAGACCCAATGAAAGCCTTTGACCTCATCAGCCAAACAGGACTCTTCACACTGCTCAACAAGATAGAATGCCCATCTAAGCTCTCAACCAAACCCTGATTCAGGCAGGTACTTATATAAGTTTCTTCCTCCTCTCAAGTAGCCTCACTTGAACTATTAGTAAGTCACTTTGCCAAAAGCCTGGCTCACCATCTCTCTGCTCCTGTGGGGAACGGTTCCAAGAACGTTTCAAGAGCTTTCCACGAACATAGGGAACTGGTGTGAAGACACCTCAACCTAGATCAGGTATGCTTGGATGCAATAGCTCTTGGGGGTTGCTGGTGTTCTGCTCCTTCTCCAAGGAGGCCTCAGGTTCCCTGTCTGGGCAGAGTTGAACCCTGACACTCATTCGCCTTGCTCAGTTCCTGCACTCTATACTCTCTCCAGCATAATAAGCCAATCCTGCCTCTTCCTCCTCCCAGATGATGCATCATACCAAGTTCATACTTCTCTGATACTTCTGTGTGAAGTCCATCAGGGGTAAAGCACTTGGATCCTTCACTTATGGATCCTTCACTTATGGATCCTTCACTTAAGCTCGGCCACTTTCAATTTCTCCTCAGTTTCTGTTATAAAATGTGTGACAAAGCCAAACAATGCTATGTTTTGATGCTGACAGAAAAATATACTCAGCACTTTATGATACTTCAGGTTTGCTTTCTAATACCAGAAGCAACTAAAATCACTGAGCTGCTTTGATAATTTGATACCATAGGACAACAAGTATCTGAAAATTTACTTTTATATATATATATATAAATATTATGTTACTACTGGTGAGCAGACTCAAACCAATTATATTCTTATGGACAGGTTGAGTTAATAAAAGACAACCATAATAAATTATACTTGAAGAGAACAGCTATCTAAACAAAAACCCTAAAGTGCATTAAAAAAGCAATTCCTCAGAAACATTACTTTTAATAGTTGAATCGGGACTCTTCAGAAATGCTATGAAAGCAAAAGGAGGAAAGAAAACCATAACAAGAGGAACAAAAAGGCCAAACGGAAAGAGGAAGGAAAACGTTTAGATTATTTGAGTGATGGAAATAAATAACAAAGCTATTAGTTTCAGTTCAAAGAGCATATCGCTTGTATTGTTTATTCTTTCTTTTGAACATTTATTTTATCTTGAAAATTGGCACAGTAAAAGCGTAAGCGTGAAGGTAAAGGAAGGAGAGACATGACTGACCTGTTCTGGAGAGGGTCTGTGGTTGGAGTGCTGTGTCCTCCCAGGAGATCTGTGATGGTGGTGGTGGTGATGGTGGTGGTAGTGGTGATGGTCATCATCATAGTTGTCTGCCATCAGCTTCATCCTGTTCTGCGTCTGTCAGGATTGAAGCAAACAAAAGGCCACTAAGTGCTAAAATGTACTAATCAAAATTAAATGGTAGCTGGGTCTGCATTAGAACACTGATCCACGCCTACCCCCAAATAGCTGGTTCTAAATTTCATTTGAAGTTCTGAGATGTAACTCTTATGCCTACCTGCACATCTTGTGTCCAGCCAAGCTGACCAAAGCCAACTAGTGCTTATGGCAGCCTGCCAGGCAGACCTGCATTGCCTTGGACCTAGAAGGCCACATGTACCTTAGACCTAGTAAGCTACCTATTCCATACTGCGTAAAAAATGCAAGTTGAAGTTACAGCCTCATTTGAGCAAGAAGCTCCTCCCTTCTAACTTCCGTGGCAGTTGAGTAGACAAGTATTCTTCCTTTCCAGTTTTAATTCAGCACATTTGAACTTGGTGTCTTTTTCTGTTGCTGCAGATTTAGCCGGTCTACCAGCAGCTGGAAAAGAATAATTGGGGGCACACTTACAGTGTGTGCCTGATCTTGCTTGTCAGCTTCACCTGCCTGCCACCTTACATCAAATGATGACATTTAATGAACAGGTGGGCCTGATTTGGGTCAAACCAGACCACAACCAAATGAAGAGACCTGGCAGGTCTAACAAAATACTTGGCAGGCTGGAGATTCCTCTAGGGGTTGGGTGCAGGATCATTCCTGCATGTCAAAATATCTGTGATAATGTAGTAGACATTGGGTTTTCTGTTCAGGTTCTCTGGAGTCGGATCTGGGGACCAGCAGAGCCCAATGAAGCAAGGAAAACATCCCTATACATAAAACAAGTATATTTCTTTACTGTGATACAGCCATGGAACTCAATTGCAAGAGCAAGCCTATGATGTACATAATGTATGAATTGACCCTAATAGAGGGGTTAATGCAACATTTTTCTTGAAGGCCAAAAATGTTATCTAGAGGGCAATGTGGGTTTACTTTTCCCTAAATGACTGAAGTCATAATTTAATATGAATTGGCGGCTGGCATCCTAAATTGGAGCAACCCGTAGAATAAAGAAAGCTTGTTACTGACCTGCAGTTGAATATTCTTTATTGAGTCTTAAACATAGCAACAAATCACATGGTGAAAACACCTTTCCCATCTACACAGTGCCAAGTATTCTAATATAGTTCAAAGACAGACACTACCCAAAATATATATGTTTCCAACAAGAAGCGTTTTTTTCTACCAGGAAGGAGGAGGAAGATGCTCTTAGGTTCTTACCAATGAAGTTCCTGACAAATATCACTTTGGTTACTGTAAGCCTTACAATTTATTTCCGCTTTGGGAGAAATTCTTTAAGTTTTATTTGTTTATTTTCTTATCAATGAACAGCCTTAAATTTCCTACCTTTCAACTGTACCCTTTAAAAATGTACTAGTTAAACAAGATGATATATGCAATCCTGAAAATGTTTCCTGTAATGAGGTGTTGGGGATTAGTCTTGTTATGGGGTAAGAACTGTGAATGGATGATGCCATCTTCTTAATTTGGTGCTGAAATATAAATAAACCACTTTTAATATTTCTTCCTGAGGAATCTAAATCATAGAAAAAGCAGGCACAAGACTACTGCTAAGAGCAAATCCCACACTTTTTATGTCTCTTGATTGTAGTCTCGGGACAAGATTATTTGTTTAGGTAAATTATTGCTTGGCAAGGATGATGGGGGGGGGAGTCTGAGACTGTGTTTTGGTTTCTCTCGTGGTTCAGTTATAAGAAAATTTCTGTACTGAACTACTCTTTGACTGGGACATTTCTTCTACTTTAAAATATGGACTCCTATCGTCTTCTGTGGTTTGAAGCTTTGAAACATGCCACAGTGATATGGGATTTTTTGGGGAGGGGAGTAAAAAGCAACTAGAAAACATGGGATGATTATAATTATCTTTATCAAGCTTGTAAACCAAATACTGTGAATTACTGCTGCCTGTTTTACTTACTAATTCTTTTAAGGTTCGGTAGGCTTTGAAATGCCAGGTATAGTTTTATTCCAGGAAGAAATTAATTAACTAGATTGGAATTTGTCCAGGACCCCCAGGGGCTTTATACCTCTACACTTGCAAAAAATGCGATGGGGTTTTTATTGACCACATGTGTTTAAAAGCTTAGTTTATCGGGGTGGGGAGAGAGAGACGACTGTGTACTTCCAACAGCACTATGTCCCTTAGAAATGTGCTTAACAGTATTGATCTGGAGGGAAGAGTGCCACCTACTGACACCATAGGGCCACCACTTCCTACACTTTCCTGGATTTCCTTAAAAATGATTTCAAGCCCATTATTGACCAAATCTGTTCCTATTTAACACGGAACAAGAAAGCAGAAAAAACCTAAGTTTTATTACTTTGAATTTTGTATGCAATTGGGTCTATACAGAAGATTTTGGATTCTGCAAATTTTAGCATATTATTTCAGAAGATACAGGAGCAATATCTTAAGACTGAACTTTGCTTCCAAGTCCTTTGCAACTAATATTTAATAACGTAAACAATGCAGTTCATGGTACTATTCCGTGGAACTACGGTTTCCTCTGCAAGGCATTTTAACTGATGTTTCCAAACATTGGTTTCAGTTGCCTAAGTAGTGACAGCATTTAAACTCTTAAGTCTATCTTCATGGTTTGCTTTTGTGTTTCAATAGTAGGAAGTTTAATTATAGGAAAACAGTAGCAAGGGAATGAATGTGTCACATTTGGGTCTTCTCCTGGGAATTATGTCTGGCCAGATTCCTATGAAAACCTGTTGCAGAAGTTTTGTGTGCATAGAAAATGGGAATATACATACAGTGCTTTTTTCTGGGGGGACGCAGGGGTACACATAGCCCTAAATTTGTGAATCTTTGTACTTTTGTCCATTTGCTGTATTTATTCATCCCAATTTGAACTATAAAATGGTGATTTTCTTGCGTCAAAATGAGAGTACCCCTAAACATTTTTTAGAAAAAAGCACTGTGTGTGTGTGTGTGTGTGTGTGTGTGTGTACACATATGGCTTTTCATTAAAAAAAATCAAGAGTCATACATAAAACCATACAATAAAAACCATATAGAATTTAAAGCCAGAGATCCACTAGCAACAAAAACAAAATTAATGGTGCATTAATATGGCCTTAATACTAATTTCATGAAGTTTGATTATTAATATGGTATTTATAATATCACAAATGCATACTGCATGAACAACTTGCTTTTATGTAAGTTATGTGGCACGCTGGTCAGCAATGCCAGATGTTGAACCATTCGTAACACTTTTCCAACTGCAGCCCATGCCAAGCACCCTATGAAGCCAATGGCCGCCTTGTTCCCCAATCCCTGCTCCCCAGACAGCTGCCTAGGACATACACTCCTAAATATGGTACTGTGCGATAGTTCTTCTCTGCCAGTACTCCAAATCCCTTCCTTTTTGGTTTTAACAGGGTGATGACAGAAACTTCGGGAAATGTGGATTTCTTCCTTCACCTAGGAATAATTCTTTCTAGTCTTACCATGACCAGTAACAATGTTTCCCTCAAAATTGCTTGGACGCTTCACCAAAGCAGGGCCCTGTGCTTCAAAAGTGCCCCCGAAATTCCACCTCAACAAAATTTGTTGGCAACCCAACACAAACAGCAATCCCACTACAGGATTCCTATAGCCCCAATCGAACTCTTTTGAAGCCAAGTACTGGAAGCCTATTGAAGACTATCTGCGTGAGCCCCATTTATCATGATTCTTTTTGTACACAGGAGTACATACCCAAGTGTAAACAGATGTGGATCATGCCAAATGTTAACAGGACAATTGCTTATTTGTTGCTTTTCTCTTCAACATTGCTGTGAGCGAGAATCTGATTCTTTCCCCGTTGACTGCCTGTCTGCCCCCCCCCCTCTCTCTCTCTCTCTCTCTCTCACACACACACACACACACACACACAATATATATACACAAGCTTGCTTTTACTGATCCCATATATTAGTTTGCCTAACCTCTTTACTGAACTTCTTTCTAAAACAACAACCATCTGCTAAACAACACATTAGTTCATATAATATTAACACACAGTAAATGAAGCAGCAAATTAAATCAACTGGTGTGGGCATGTATGGTTTGGGATCCAAAGAGCCACATGCACAATGAGGCTCTTCCAGTTCACATTTCCAGAGCAGCTCATTGTGCCTCCTTGAGAGGTCTTGAAAAGCCCCTTCTGAAGGGGCAAGGACCGAAGCAACATCTGACATCATTGCCAGAAGTAGAAAAATGAGCAAAACTGCTCTTCCATGAGCAACACTTCTCAGTCATGAGTGTGGATTCCTGCCATCAATGTTAAGAATATGAGGCAGTCCCTTGTGTCAAAAACCCCACTGTAAGATACACAGCAGTTTAGCCCTATATGCTGCAGCCCTGACTCAGGCTACATACTCAAGCTCATTTAATACATATATTCTCTACAGGAAAGCTTTATCTGGGTTGGCTAGTAAAGCATAACAGCAAATTAAGATTGTAATATTGAAATACTAATCTAAAAATACCTTTATCAGGTCAGCAAAAAATATCATTATCAGTTATCCAGATCAGATGAAGAATAAAGTATTTGTGCCTGGGATTTAGATGTGGGAAAATAGTTAAGGCTTGCTGCTAAGACACAGTTATGGTTCCCATGCAGAACTTCTTCATCGTATCTCCCCCTTCACAGACAGAATTAGAAACTGCTTTTAAGATTTGCTTACAGTAGCTTATCTGAGGTCTAGTACAATGACATTCCAATGAAATGATCAGTGACTGGTGCAACTTTGCTGTTCTTCCTCTGTTCTGTATCGTAAGGAAATGTATGGGATGCAAACACAAATGATGTCTCATGACCATGATGTCTCAGAAGCGAGGGATGGTGGAGAATTTCGCAATAATCAAACTTTAATTTGAGCTCTGCTCTACACTGCTCACTCATTCACCCACTATGCAAGCCGATTGGTTTTCATGTGAGCAAACAGCTAGACTGGGCCAATGTCGTATAAGTTTAAGGAAATGCAAACCACAGCAGATGGAGTTTGAGTTACAATAGTGTGATAAAAAGATGGACAGGTATAGAACAGCAAATCCTATCCCTTCCAGAAGAAGAAAAGGGACCGCACAGGTGTGAGCAATTACTGTGCTAAATGATATCCAAACACACACATAATGTCCTTAGCCTAAAGGTGACAAATTGCATTGCAGCAAAATATAATGTCATGAAAGCACTGCAGCAAGCAAAGAAGGAGTTACACCATTCCTTGACTCTGAGAGGAAGGAGTACATGATTCCAACAGTAGCAATGCCTCTGAGCAAATGTAGTGCAAAACTGGGCAAGACTGTTGGGGGTCACAAACTAGCAATTGAAATTTGAGGTCAGCTGAAAGTCACACACACTGGGACAAACAATACCAATGTCTGGCATTACTAAGACATTTCAATAATATTTGGCATGTTAAAGTGCTTCACATACAGCAACCATTCTTTCATTATCGACATGGGTGTGGATTTCCGTTCTCGTGCTTTAAAACTGTACCTATGATAAAGTAGCAGATACAATAAAGGAAGTATTTGCATTGATAAAATACAGTAGACGGCAAGAGCTATGTTTGGACAAAGTGACTGTAGCTTATCCCATATATTGCCCAGAGGTTATATATCCTTAAAAAGTACAATTTCTTTATAAGCCAAGGGAAAAGCAGATGAAGGTGTTTTTGTTAAAAACATTGGGGGGGGGGCAAATTTATTAAGCTTTCTTTCTTTCTTTTGCCAAAGTTGTTGAGCTTTCTTTAGTTTTGCTCAGAGTTTGTTTTTTTGCAAAATTGCAAAGAAATTGGGTGTTTTTGAGCTATTTTTGAAGGAAATGGGCAAAAATGACACTGTCAACATCGGTTGCCATATGCTTTGATTTTCACGGACATTTAGCCGATTTCTGCCTGGACACTGCTTTTGGCTGCAGTATTCCAAGCATGTCTGCAAATTTCCAGACGTATGGCAACCCGGCAGAGTCTAGATGTTTCTGAACTACAACTGCCATCATTCCTGACTGCTGGCTATGCTGACTGGGGCTGATGGGAACTGCAGTCCAACAGTATCTAAAGAGCCACAGGTTCCCTATCCTGATCCAGCAGTTGCAAAAATGAATGTGTAGATCAGTGTTTCCCAACCGGTGTTCCGCGGCACACTAGTGTGCCACGAGACGTTGCCTGGTGTGCCGCGGGAAAAATTAAAAAATTCGAAAGATATCCGGAGAGGCGGCCTTCAGGCGAGTTTTAATTTTAATTTTCCTTCTCCCACTTAATGCCCCACGCTCGCCCGAGCAGCTTGCAGTCCTCAGTAACCACAGCGACCCGAGGGAGGGGAGGGAACAGGGAAGTCGAGGGCGGCGGCGAGCCGCGATGACGTCAGTGGGCCGCGCCGCCTCGCCCTGGCACGGTGTGAGAGCCCCGGCTAGTGGCGCGAGCTTCAGAATAAGTGGGATCTGCGTGCGCGAGACCGAGATCGCGGGTAAGGAGCTCAGCCCTGGGCAGGAGGAAGCGGGGCCGCGCGTGCGGGCCACATCCCCACAGAGAGCGAGTCTCCCCCGGCCCACCACTCCGGGCAGGTCCACTCGCATGAGGGGGCGGCGATGGCGACGGCCGGCAGCTTGCCTGCAATGCCATCCCTCGAGCAGGCGAGGAGCCCGGAGGCTACCAGATGCGAGTCCTCTTTCCCACCCTGCTCGGGAGTCCAGAGCACTTGGTCGCATTCAGGATCTAGAGTGGGGAAGCGGGGCTTGTGTCTGGGCTGGACACATTGGGCTGCCTGTGCCGCTCGACCTGCGGGGAGAAATCAGGGTGGGAGTCACGACCGTGAGGCAGGGCTGCCAAGTGTGGCAGAAGAGGACACGGCCGTCGCACCTGTCCTTAGGTAGGAGCTTCTTCCGTGTCGACCTGCTGCCCTAAAGTCTTGGCTTTTTTCTTGGCTTTTTGGCGGTTGGCACAGAAGGAAGGCAAGGGGGAGGGGAAAAATTGAAACTTACACTTTCGTGCGTCCCTCCCGGCGTGACACTGCGCGCTGACGTCACGGGGCTGTAATGGTGGTGTGCCTCGAGAATTTTTTCATGAAACAAGTGTGCCTTTGCCCAAAAAAGGTTGGGAAACACTGGTGTAGATGACCCTTGGGGTCCCAACTCTACAATTCTATGATTCTCTGTTATAGAACAATTACATGCTATTGCATTAGCAAGAAGATACAGAAAATAGAACTGTGGAAAGAGAGCCTGTAGCAAGGTTTCATTATGTTATGCTCTCCAACCGATAGACAAAAAATAATTCTGAAACAAGCTAGAACAAAATAGAAATGAACCCATGTGCTAAAGCAAAGAACCAAAAGATAACTGAATGGTTCTGCTTTTTAAATCTCTTACATCAGCGTGGTCTCATCTGCCTGAAAGTCATACAATCAAATCTTTCCATATTGCTAGAAATGATTTTTAGAAAGCCATTTTGGCAATTTCCCTATCAAAAGTCTGGATTGCCTAATTTGAAGAGTAGCAGAAGGGCAATGAGCTTATTTCAGTCACATTAAAACTGAATTGGCATTGAATTAATCGTAACAATTCTGACACCTGTCACCATACAGTTTTACAAAACAGGCATGACTTATTCCAAGGCAAATTGAGAGGAGGACATAATATAGTTCCTTCTTTCAAATACTGGCGTGTAATAGTCCTTTCACAAACACCAGTTGGAATACTAGATGTGTGGCAGAATGAAAACTGTAGTTCCAGGCACCAGACACTTATCTTAGGTACTAAGACTACATTTCAGCTTTTGTGACATTTGTGACTTAAGACATATGGATTTAAACACAATCCATCTGACTTTTCTGTTGTGGTCACATATCTTTCCTAAGTAGGTACAAGTCTTAGAAGTTAAAAGTATATAACACAATAAAGTGTAGTCAAGTAATGAATACACTATGCTCATGCTAAAAGTATTTGCCTCAGTCCCAAATACTAAACGTGGTAATTACACGGAAGGATATGAGAACAAAAAAAGAAAGAAGTGGGCTAAAATATATAATTAACACTTTGAAAACAGAGCTGCTTGGAGACAGTATAGACCAAGGACCTAAATGTATACAGGCAATATAAGATGTGAAGCCTGCATTTCTTTTTTATGACAGGAAATTATTAAACAGACAATTTTCTGTAATAATTATTTAATACATATTTAAACTATTAGAGCAGATAAGTTGCCTAATAGGAAAAAAAGTAGAACTACTAATTCCCCCAATACTTGATATGCTAGTAATACAACGTGTGCTTTTAATTCTTCCTTGTGCTTATTTCGATTGGGCCGCAATCCTAAACAACCTTCGTTTTGATGTAAATCACATTCAATTCTATGTGAATTACTTCTAGGTCAGTATGGTTACAGTTAGAATGTTAGCTTAAGTGCACAATGCAGGTGTATGATTTCTTCTTTTCAGGAAACAACAGAAATAAAGAAGTTTCAATTCTGTGTTGTTTCTATCCAGGTTTTATTTCATTTTATTTAATAGCAGAAAGCAGCAGAACTTGTTTTCAATACTGAAACAAGTTTTCATCAAGTTGTTATTGCGAAAGCATCAGTCTTCTACATTAACACAGCACTGCAGATGAGAAGCCAATATAGGGAAATATCAAGCGTTAGCCATGCATTATGCACATGCTTAAACATTTCCCATTAATAGCATCAATGTACAATGTGATCCTGGGTTATTTTCCGGCTATCAAGCCAGTTCAGATGCAACAGGAAGCTTTGGCTTAACACAAGCCAGGATCTTTGCAGCAATGTGCAATATGAGGGAGAAAATATGTTAAGGAGCAGCTTGCTGCAGAAATACACTCAAGAAAGTCTTAAGCGCATGCGTGCACAATTGGCCCCTTTGGGGCCTATTTACTTATTAATATCATCATTGTCACCATCATACTTAATTACAGATCACCTTTCAGGTTACAAATCCTCCCTGGGATCTAATTCTACACATCTGACACTAATGTAATACAATTTGTGAGAATGAGGAATGCCCCTAATCCCCAGAGCAACAATAATGACAGTGGTGGCGGTTGGGGGTGTTCGGGTTATGGGTAATTTGCATGCTGGGACCTCCTATGTCTGTAATTAAAAGAAAAACTAAAGATACAGCTGCATGGAAAATTTATCTCAATACTAAATTATATGTGCCATAGTTTGAACAGAAACAGAAAATAAAATTGAGAAACAGGTTCAATTTAAGGTGTCCAACATTAAATAACATTCCACTTGTATAACATACATGAGGGAAAGATGGGTAGAACTGACATTGATGTCTCTGCCAACTCCATGTATACATATAAAGGAATTTCCTCAGGGAATCATTAAATGCTGGTTTTCTTCAAAGCTTACAGAAACAGGACTGACCCTAACATTAGGCAGAGTGAGATCACTGCCTCAAGCTGCAGACATTGGCGGGAGGTGGAGGGCAATGCCAAAGAGCTGGTAGACTGTGCTGTGTAAGCCAGGGAGCATATACTCCACCCTCTCTAGCCTGCTGCTTTCAGCAACAGTAGTGGATATTGTCAGCTTCAAATTCTTCCTCACCTCAGGCAGCAAACTTATTATTAGTCGTACAGTATTAGTATTATTTTCTTTGCCCTTCACTCTAAGGTCCCCCAATTAAATATTTAAAACTATTAAAATATCAAATAGTTTAAATTTAATATTTTTAAAAAAGTAAAACAGTTTTAAACAACTTACAATCACAAAAGTAAGGGGCTCCTCAAGGGGACACCTCAAGTGTCAGAAGCTATGGTAAACAGGCTTAAGGTTCACCTAGTGTACTGTTCCTGTTCTGGTGGGCATAGCCTGTGAGTAAGCCACAAGCCTTAGTAGCCCAAGAAGGCTAGGCCTCACACACAGGACTTCCAAGCTATGGCCAAGGAAGGGAACCATGTAAAGGGTCAGGCACAAGAAACCACTCTCAGCCCAAAACATAATCAGGGGCACCATCCGAAGGTGATCAGTACCTGATGAAATCTCCAGGGATGAGTACCTGATAAGATCTGATCTAGGCAAAGTAAGTCAAGGAGATCTATGTCAGGAAGTGAGAGACATACAATGTCCCCAGCAACACATCAAGGAGGCCCACAGAAGGGGCTGACATAGCCTGTCCTCCCAGGTCATACTCAAATTCAGCTACCAATGTCTTTTGTTTATTTGACTACAATGTTGTGATGACATACTTACCAACTGCACTGGAAAAACCAGGACATCCCGACAAATGAAACAGAAAAGATTGCTAGCTATGTTAATTTTTATGTACTTCCGCTATCGTAAGATTTCAAAGTTACGTTTTTGGTTCCTAGTCCTTCTATGAAGTAGTGAGCTAATGAGTTAGCAAAGATTGCCAAATGCTAGCTTTGTCTGTGGCTGATATATTGTGGACACCTGTGATCTTGGAGTGACTGGAACATGTCTAGGGTAAAATGCTCTCCAGCAGTTTTTGGCCAATTCCATTTACATTTTTTGGCTGACCATCCGAACAGTTAAAAAAGACATTTGAGAAACACACGAGTAACTCTGAACAATCCTTCAAGAAAATGTATTTATAGTTTTTAAGCTAATTATTACAAAGAGAATTACGTCATTGTATAGATTTCATTTAGCAGCATTTATCTTTAAATTCTCAAAAGGAATTCTAGCTAGACATTTTATTTTGTCAACTGCTAATGAACCACTGATTTGGTTTGAGTACAGTCCTAATGTGAGCGTACACAATCTTAAAATACAAATTAGGACGATTAAATACTTAAAAAGCGATGTATAGGTTTGCCAAACAATTAGAATTTTAAACATTCATGAACTGCTTGCTTTGCAGCTAGCTTGGTTTCTTTGCATTTGCTACAAACCTACTTTGACAAACTTTGCTAAATCTTAAAATATGTTCAGATAGAACAACTTTAAGAGTTCCCTTTAGTTCTGCACCAGAATGTTGTTTCATATCCACCAACATGCAAATGGGCTCCTGAACATATCATGTTGGCCACAAAAACCGCAACACATTAAACCACACCAATTCAATGGAGGCTAGGCTCAAGACATGTTTTGACTTTCTCCAAAAACTCAGAATGGCTCTTTTATTGACGCATAGCTACAATATATGTGATTTATGTCCCCTTTCAATCTGCTCTCTTCAGGCATATTCTCTAAGCTGGGTCTCTGCTTTCTTCATTATATCCTTCCATTGGTTAAATGAACAGACCAAAAGCTGACAGGCACAAGATTTAAGGAGTCTTAAATATGCCATTTTAAATACTGTCCTCCAAACACATTGGAGTCTATTAGACCTCCCCAGTGAATGCTTCCGAGGAGATTTTAGCATTTTGCAGTTATTACAGTGTTTTCTGTATATGATGCAGGAGCTAAAAACAGAATTTCATTTAATCTGAATAAATTTAAATAGTGAGTTTTGGCACAAGCACTTTTTTAGCCCCTTATGCTAATAAGGCTTCAATTTGCATAGTTCAGTCCTAAGCATGTTTTCATGTGTGTAATTAGAATTCCAGGCTAGGCACACTTTTCCTTAAAGCAAATTCCACTGAATCAAGTGGAATCTCCTTCCAAGTAATCATGCTTAGGATCTGGCTGCTAAGGCTTTTGCTTCCTTTGCAGCTTCCCTCAACTGCTAAACAATTTCAGCAGTAGCATTAACAACACCTGCAGTCATAGCTGTCAATCTTCCCTTTTTTGGCGGGAAATTCCCTTATTCCAGCGCCGTTTCCCCCTGCTTCCCGCTGCTATCCCGGATTGTTAGATATCCCGTAGACTATCCCCGGGACAGGTGAGGCTGCTGATCCCTTATTTTCAAGGCTGCTGATCCCTTATTTTCAAATCTGAAAGTTGACAGCTATGCCTGCAGCATGGAATGACTTCGCTGCTATATCCACTCACTTTTCACGGCCTGCTGTCCTACAACTTGCAACAACGTCCAACGGGCATTAGACAGAAGTGACTTGGGTTACAATCCCTGCACGTGCACAGTTGTGAAGCTAGGGCCAGTCCATATTTCTCAGCCTAGCCTACCTGAAAGGTTTGTTGCTAGGATGAAATAGGGATAAGGTAGCCCATGTATGCTGTCCTGAGTTCCTTTGAGGAAGGACAAATTAAAAATATGAGGCAGGATGCAACATCATGCTATTAAGATAGTTTCTTCAACGCAAACATTTCTGCTTCCCAGGTGGAACAATCTCCCTACTCTTCCCCTCACCTGTTGTTCTGGGGTTTTCCCCAATGCCATAGAGTGGATGTGGGAGAAGTATTGGGGGTGCACAGCAGGAGGACAAGGGAATGGGGAGAAAGCCCCATTCTGCTAGTGGGAGTCTTTACACCAGCTACTGTTAGCACATCGGTTTAATTGAATCCAGCCCATCATAGATACATAATGTGATGTATCCTACGAGGTCATGCCATTAGTGTAATGACTTTTGCCTGTACAACAGGACTTCCTCTCTCTGATGTTTACCCTTATGTTCCCCAAGCCTCTGGAGCAGATTTGGGGGGACCGGGGCAGGGGAGAGAGGAAGTTCCATCACACAGACATAAGCCCTTCCACTAATATGTAACCCAAGCAATAGACCTTTTTATCCATTTGCAGAAAAAAAACTTTAAACAACAAATGCTAATGTAAGGCCTGCAGCTGAGGACCATATGCACCCTGAGATTTCTTTATTTTAAGTAATTGCCACAGCATGTGAAGAAGAAGAAGAAGAAGAGGAGGAGGAGGAGGAGGAGGAGGAGGAGGAGGAGGAGGAGTTTGGATTTGATATCCCGCTTTATCACTACCCGAAGGAGTCTCAAAGCAGCTAACATTCTCCTTTCCCTTCCTCCCCCACAACAAACACTCTGTGAGGTGAATGGGGCTGAGAGACTTCAAGAAGTGTGACTAGCCCAAGGTTACCCAGCAGCTGCATGTGGAGGAGCGGGGAAGCGAACCCGGTTCACCAGATTACGAGTCTACCGCTCTAAACCACTACACCACACCGGCTATTGTGGAGCTATTGGGAAGCATAAACCAAATAAGGGATGAGAAATAACTATGCTATGAGCACACAGAAAGAGCACTACATGCTCTTTTCTATGGAGCAATTTCCACTACTGAACAGAAAACTCAGATTTTAAATTTACTCATTTAAATAAGTTTATTTAAATAAACTCAGAAGAGTTTAACCTTCAACATTCTTTGAAAATGTCACATGGAAACATTACCTTCTTCACCTGAAGAAGGAAGCTTGAGGAGTCAACCAGATTGTTTAGAATGCTTTATCGTTATCTATGTCTGAAGCAAACCTGGATATATTTGAGTTTTGGCAATTCAATCTCAGTATGCGTCTGTGATACATTACACATTCTGATGCAATCAGTGCCCTTGGCATTAATCCAATCCCAACAGAGCTCTATGAGACAATTTGTTATATTGGGTTAATCCACAAAGTTTAATAGCATTGACTATCTGAATCTTAGGAGTATTTAAAATATATATATATATATATCATACTATATGCGATAAACATATGAAGCAAAGCATAATACAGAAAGCATACCATAGAAAGCAGTGTTGTCTTCTAAGGCTGATAAGACAACATACAGTCAGAGCTTCTTACCTTTATAGTTTGAACAGGATTTCTCTGCACCCTACACTCCCACATGTTTTCTGTCAGTAAGGGTCATAACACCCAGTATATGAACAGAGGGCAGGTCATTCTGGAGGATAATGTTTGGGTGAGGATAGAACAAAGTGATCTGTTTTTCACCAATTCACTCTCTGTTTCTCCATATAAACTGCCATATTTCAGCATAGCTATTTCTTCTGGTCCATAATTTCCCTGTGCTTATTACATCATTATTTAAGGCTAGTGTAGATTTGGAAAAGGTTCAGAAAAAGGCAACCAAAATGATCAAGGGTGTGGAGTGACTGCCCTATGAGGAAAAGCTACATTTGTGGCTTTTTTTGTTTAGACTTTCTTCTATGGTCAGCTACCTCGATCACAATAGGGTTGTTGTTTCTAAATGCACAAAAATAAGGGCATTGGAGGGGGAAATCCAGAATATTTGTCTTCCTAAATGCCTTCAGGGTTAGAAGGACTACTTTTCCTAGTTATAACTTTTCTTCACTGTGATTTGAAGCATAATCCTATACATGTCTTCTCAGGAGTTAACGCCATTTAGTTCATTGAACATTACTCCAAGGAAAGAGAGTATAGGTTTGCAGTCTGAAAGCCTCTATTTTCTTCCAAATAAAGATGCACCATTCCATTTCAATAGTAATTCCCACAATTTAACATCAGAGATACAGTCAAACCTCGTTTCCTGAATGCCTCTGTTTTGGAATGTTTCGGCTCCTGAACGCCAAAAACCCGGAAGTAACTGCTCCGGCTTTCAAACAATTTTAGGAAGCCAAACGGTTTCCGAGATGTATTTTTCATTCCCCCCCCCCCCATTGACTTTTGATCCTCGGTTTTTGAACTTTTCGGAAGCCGAATAATCTTCCAGAACGGATTAAGTTCGAAAACCAAGGTTCCACTGTATTGAAATTCAATATTATCCAAACCCATTGAAATATCTCTGTAAAGTAGTATCCAACCAGACTAGAGCATGGGTTTAGGCCACATTTTTTAAATTAAGCAGGCTTTGATCCAGTCATAGGCTAGATAGGGAGGTCTGCTTGGCAACCCCTTGTACACTGGCTTGAGTTCCATGATATAAATATCCCAAGGTGGGATATAAATGTACTAATGAATTTAAAAGGCACACAATATAACTCTTTACAATACACACAACCCAGCTGTTATAAGCTTTACAAAGAACTGACTGGGAAACATCCCAATCTAGCTGATTTGTAAGGCATTTATATATTTAGAAATGGCTTGATTTGAGCCTCTTCCCCTTATTACAAAAAATGGTGGTCTGTCTTTTTTCTTGCCTAGCATATAACTAGAAAGTATAATGAAATGAACATATAGATCACAGGAAAATACATGATTCTTTTTTGCTACAGACTCTCGGTCACATTTCTTGAGGTGCATCAGCAACAAACATGATTCATAAAAATAATCCAATACATTCAAATAGAACAAAATCATATTAAAATTGAAACCAATGAAAGTGTTCTGAGACCTATTTACATGTTAACAGTTGTCACTATTTGTGTCTCTTAATACGTTCCAAATAAATGTTGTATGAAGTGAAGATCCTACGTTATTTCTGTGAAAAGCAATTGTAATTTGTTTCAGCAAAGGCCAAGCCAACCCAATGGCAGGGGCATTGATCAATTTGTTTCATTCAGCACAGCAGTGTTTGCAAGAGTAGCATTCCAGGCCATGGACCTAATTAGGCCCACCAGGCCATTTTGACCATGCCATGCCCTCTTGCCAGTCACCTGGCACCATATAAGATGTCAGGTGTGAACAGGTAAAAGGTAGCTTGGGTGGGCTAAATGGGCTGCTGAAGCACCTTCGATCAGTTGATCAACAAGGTTTCAGAAGTACTGCATACATGGCTTCTGAAATGCCAATGATCAACTGAGCTGCGCTGATGAAGCACCAAAAATCAGCTGATTGCTTGCACTTCAAACTGCAAGCCCTTTGCAAATAACTCTAGGCAGTGCTTTGAAGTCTTGATGACCAGCTGATAGATGGGGCTTCCAAGCATGGTGTAGGGCTCTTTGCAAGGGCACAATCACCTGACAATTGGGGCTTCAAAGTGCCACATCACCTGACATCATCAGTCAAATGTTGTCTATTGGGAGTACGAGACATGGCCTGTCAGCTGGATGTGGTTCCCCACCCCTGCCCTATAGGGTCAAATGAGAGGAACTAAAGGAGCACACACTAAGACATATTGGGGACAGATCAAATCCCCTTTATCCCTTTATCTGTTGATAGCCCCATCCTTGTGCTGTATTATTGGTCATGCTATAGCAGGCATAGGCAAACTTTGGGACTACAACTCCCATGATCCCTAGCTAACAGGACCAGTGGTCAGGGATGATGGGAATTGTAGTCCCAAAACATCTGGAGGGCCGAGGTTTGCTTATGCCTGTGCTATAGCATAGCAAAATGTTGGAAAATGACTTTTAAAATCCATCTGTATTTGCCCCCAAGCAAGAGGTGCAGAAAGAGAAAAGAGGGAAGTTATCTGACATAAGTTGAACATATCTCTATTACCTAGAAAATAAAGAGAATAGTGTTCGAGTCCATGCCACTCAGCTGTGGCTACAGAGAATCCAGAAATCGATTTGTAAAAGTAAGAGAAGGGTGTTGATGGACCTACTGGGCGTACAATGTTTGGGTACAATGTCTCCTATCCAGCTGACTGACCTGAGGCACATGGGCATCATGACTGGAACCCAGGTACTTGGCACCATTGTCTGTGATGAAGTCAGCATCACAAATGGATGATATGTTCATGCTCTGGGGCTGTTTCCTATGTCTATAGACCTGTGGGAAGAAGCTGTAATGATTAGGCGCATGAGGTCAGAACTATAGGAAGATCAGGGAAGGGAAGAAGCAACAGTTTTGCACCCTGTTGCTTAAGGGGTAGAAAGCTACACCATACAATCCATGATTCAAGGAAAAGAATCATAACATTGATATGTTTGGAGGGATCCAATACAATGCTTACATGGCATGCTCATCTATGAATGACTGAATTCTGAAGGACAAGCTGGTTACTTGCAAAGGGTTGGGTGAGACTGGTATGACTGGCATGGCTAGGGATGTTTTCCTACTTTGCAAGTAACAGTAACAAAAATCAAGGCTGATACTGTCACACAGTGGGGAACATCCAATAAAGGCTCATTCTAAAGCATCTCTTTTTCTCATCTACTTTCCCCAGGGTTTCTACAGGAGGAAAAGGTTTGACAATGCATTCCTACTACACACAACACAGCTTTGGCATCTAGGTTATCTGATTATGCTTCTCTTTCCTTAATGCATGGACCTAACCATTAGAAACTTAATAGTGACAGAAAAGGATTGCCCCAGCTAAAATAGTTTACCGTAGTCTGTTGGTTGTTGTATATGCATATTTAAACATGCATTCATTCATTCATTCATTCCATTTTTTTATTATTCCACCTTTATTTCAAGGCGTTCAGGAAGGCACACCTATCTATTTTATCGCCCCACCAACCATGAAAGATAGGTAAGGTTGAGAGATGGTGGCTGGCGCAAGGTAACCCAGTGAGCTCCTTGCCTGAGTGGTGATTTGAATTTGATCCAAATAATATGTTCCAACCACGACCCCACACTCCATTATAGGATGTATTCTATGGCAATTTTTCCTTATCAGTAAAAAGGAATGCAATTTAATAATTATTTTCAGATAAAACATATATTTAGAACATACAACCTAGCATTCCTACAAGTTGCACTTCAGAACAGAAGCAAATTATAGTTCAGTTTCTGCTGAGATCCATTTGTAACTTCCAGATAACCTTGCAGAAAGCTAACAAGCAACTATAACACAGCATCTGAATAAGGAGGTACAGTAGATATGGGTTTTAATATATATATATATTTTAATGAGATTCTAGCACTCATGTCATGATAAAAGTGGCATGGGCGCCAGCACAAAATGGCTGCCATGTGCAGCAAAGAGAAGAAGAGGTGACGATACTCCATAGCGATAAGTACCATCCCAAAAGAAGCACTGAATACAACAATATACAAAATGGGAACTAAACATAAAGGGTTAGTAGGATTCAAGAGAAGGAACATGTCTCAGTATGATGCTTTCTGCTGTTGTGTAATCAGTTAAGTGGTAGCCTCGATGGAAAAAGGGAAACAGGACATGACCGAAGAACATATTAAACAAGCTGAACCGACATGCAACTGAATACTAAACACCAATAAAATACTAGTAAGGCAATATATATCCTTACCCTACCTTTCTTTCCAGCTGTCACAGGCAGGCTTGGTTTAAAGACTTAGTTTCATGTTAGAAGAAAGCAGGGAAAATAACTGCAAATCCCCATAAAGAATGATAAGGGAAAAAAGTGTTTTCCAACCTGTTGTTTTAACTGATGGACTAATCTGTCTTTTTCTCTTTTCAAAGCCATCACTTCTTCTTGAGTTTTCTTTTTCTTTGAAGCAGACAGTTCAAGCAAGGCAATATTTGCATCTTTTTCACTGATGGCAGCAAGGAGTGCTTCCTGTCTGGTAAGATTAAAAAATAATAATGAAAACGTATGTTTTTTTTAATTGAATATTTTAGTGCCTCTGAAGCAAAAGAGGCAACATTAATATATTAGGCATCATGAATGCATGTCTTATTCTGCATACAATGCACCCGCCCAAATTTCCTAGGTTCAATTCTATGTGCTGCTTATGATCAATTTTGAACCTGTTTGATTCAGGCAATAGCCCAGACTTCAATGACTGCAACATAAATCTAAGGAACTCAAAGAGTCCAAATATTGCTAATTTTCATAGTGTGTTTAGAACTGCACACTGCAAAGACTGCCACAATTAAATTGCAGAAAGGTTCATTACAGTTCATTACTTGGAATGTGAAGACAGTAAAGGATATTGGGGTGTCTAAAAGAGTTCCAAAATCTCATGTGTCAAGCTTTTTTTGTTCAATCTGACCAATCAACAACTCAAATATCTAAACATGATGGAACCTAATAAATTTAACACCTGAT
Source organism: Podarcis muralis (assembly GCF_964188315.1). Lineage (NCBI taxonomy): Eukaryota > Metazoa > Chordata > Lepidosauria > Squamata > Lacertidae > Podarcis > Podarcis muralis. The sequence continues at coordinate 81,543,331 of NC_135656.1, forward strand.
GATACAACATTTAAGCATATGATGGTACCATATGTCTTCTCTGTATAAAAGCTAAAATTAAATTAAACTGTCATGTGTACAGCATTCAGGCAAATTATTTTTATTTTTATTATTATTATTAGCCTTGTTCCATGACATTCCACAGTAGCTTGGATGAAACTGATAGAAACAAATTGAAACAAGATATTTAGAGCAGTTGTGGGGTCAGGATAACACTGAAACTGGGGACTTCATCATACAGAAATGACTAAACCCACCCATGGCGTGTGATCCTATTGGTCTTCAACCTGGTCTGTCAGGACCCAAAACCAAGTCACAGCCTCATCTAAGGTGGGTCACGACAGCAGCACTACCACCATCCAAAAAGTGGTTAAAAAAGAAAAAAATAAGAAATGGGACTAAAAAGGCTGAAAACTACCATGATATTATAGTGTCAGTTCAAAAGCAGTTTATGTCTCCTCATCCAGTTAACTACCACTATCAGGTCCTGCTGGTCCTGGGCTATATATTTTAAAGTGGATATAACTACATGTCTCCTCAATAACGAAATTAGTACCTATATTTTGTAAAACTAATAATAAAGAATGCACATATTTTTATCATAAATATATAAAAAAATCTGAACATGTGAAATATTTCATAATTAAGTGGGCACAAAATGTAAGAGAAAAATATTGATGGGACTATGAGGGAAAATATGGCAATGTCACAGATTCTTGTTACAGAACAGCAAAGTGGTTAGTTTACAAAGAAATATACAGAGGCTACCCAGCAAACCCATATTGCCTGGACCACTCAGTTTGTTTCTTTAATAGTGATTAGTGGTGGAGTCCTGTGCAGGTCTCTGGAGGCCTTTGTGCACAAGTATCAGTGGGCTCTTTGTCCCCTCCCTTTCTTCCTCAAACCACATCCCTTCTCCCTATTGACTTCACCCCTTTAAAGTAAAATAAATATTGTGGGGCTTATTACCCTTCCACAGTGGAAAGGGTAACTTCTCTCGGATTTAACCTTCCACCTGAATTCAAAACGAATATACTCCCAGTCCTTCTCATGCCCTCCTCTCCCCTTAATTCTGCCCACAAATAAATCAACTCCACTTGAGGGGAAATAATGAAATTCTCACATTTTCTGAGCCTATCAACTCTCGGTAGAAGGAGCCCACATGCTCATTTGAACAATGAAATAGGAGGTAAAGGAGAAAACCCCTTAAAAGAAAATTTATATTTAACACACAGTGATGGAATCTCTTTAGCATTGTAAATTATTAAGCAGAAAATTAGGCAGAAGCATTATACAGGAGATGGCTGCTCTGGAAGACATATATATTAAACATTCCATGTAGCAAAAGTATCCCTCAAATGATGTTTATTATCCTGGGATAGCAGCAGTGAAACAGAACTCTTCAGTGGGGCAAAAGGGCATAAAGGAACTCTATCTATCTAAATTCCCCGTCATAGAAGAGGAAGGAAAACTTCAATCAAACCAAAGCAAGCCCCATTTGGGGGTATGTTTCCAATGGGCAGGTAGGGGCTTCCCGCTATGGGATAATCAAAAAGGTATGACCTTCTGGGTGTGTTAGACCAGGCATAGGCAAACTCGGCCCTCCATATGTTTTGGGACTACATCTCCCATCATCCCTGACCACTGGTCCTGTCAGCTAGGGATGATGGGAGTTGTAGTCCCAAAACATCTGGAGGGCCGAGTTTGCCTATGCCTGTGTTAGACCCTCAAGTGGAACAGGGTTGAAGGGAATGGCTGGGCTGATGTAGACTGGGTGCTTCAAATCTGCTACAGATGGTCAGATGAAGGTGATTATCAGGACAAGGGTGCTTGGGAGAGTGACTTGGAGAAGCGCAAGTTGTCACTGATCAATGAGTCCAAAAACCAACATGGCTGCCCCTCAGGCACTAATTTGATACTGAAAGAGAATGCGAATGCACATACGCATACATTCTAAATTCATTTAGTACACATATAAGAAATACGGTATGTGAAGAAGTGTGCTTCTGTGTAAGAACAAGCACATACATGTGTGTTCAAGAGATTCACAGTCTAAACAATGTCAAAAAGAGTATATTTTAATTTGTAGAAGTGGAATGAATAAAACATACACACAAAAATGGTTTTAGCTACACTAAAAAAAATCCTGTTAAGAATTAAACACTAGCAAATGCTCTCTTTTGATTGCTGTTTAACAGATTAACCATTTTAAGAAGTCTCCTAGAAATCTTTCTTTAAAAAATTGCCTTGCCACATCACAGTCTATTTAAAAGGGAATAACGTAAACACTTCTGTTTCACTCCCTCACCTACATTAGTCAGAGAACAATATTCTCAGCTTTATTAATAGGAACTGTCCATAACTGTTAGAAAAGCAGATAAATGAAGTGATATAAAATTACGATTTCATATGTTAACAAATACGAAAGCAAGAGCAACCAGTACTGTAATTCTTACATCCATTATTATGGAATGCATTTTGTGTAAGGACACAAAAGTGCAATTAAAACACTGTAATTGAAAATGTTTGAACTAACAATATACACCCCACTCTTCATGTTCCAATCATAACTGAATGGAAAAGAAACCGCTCAATCAACTTGTCTCTATAATTGTTGTTTTCTTTCCCTTCTGACCCCAAGTATTCAACTTTAAGTTCAGTAGGAGGTAATGTCAGAGAGACAGTGATGAGAGATCCTATTTGAAACAACTTCTTTCTTTCACCCCAAAAAGAAAAGAAAAAAAGTATGTTCAAATGTGCTATTAATCCACAATGGTTGCACAAGTACCTTTAAGGAAATACACAAAGGAACATTACAGTTAAAATATTTAATCCTTGCAGCCATACCTGAATTAGTGGCTGGTATTTATAATTTGCGTAAGAGCCTAATACATAATGACTTCACAGATGACAGTCCAAAATTCTAGATTTATGTGAAGAAGTTGACCAATATGAGCTGCAGGCTGCATTCAGGTGTGGGGTGCATTGTGCTAGCTTTTGTGGTCATAGTGCTAGCACTTCTGTTCCAATTTCCAATGTTACTTTTACACAGCAGTACCTGTTGCAGTATGGAACTGTGGCTTTATTTGTCGAGATAATGCCATGTTGAGCTAAATTGCATTAGCACTAGTGGGGATGATGTGATGTGTAAAAGCAACATGCATGTTTCCACTCCTGCCCCCTTTCCACACATGCATCCTTCAGTTCCCTCATGATTAAAAGTGCAGGCTTTTAAATAGGCAATAGAAAGTGAAATATGCTGGGAGACCTTTCAGCGACTGACAGCATTAAATGTGTTGGGAAAAAGTGAGTTGAATGTTTAAAACCTTCTTCCGTTCTAATCATGGCACTGAGGACCAAAGTAGGTATGATATTAACTGCATGATTTCAAGTAATTTGTCTTCTTTTATAAACTTAAATAGCAGCTGGGATTGAGACTGTGGCACATGGGGAAGTGGTTAACCCTTTCCTCTCAAATCATGGCCCCCATGAAAACTGTCCTGCAAACCTCTTAGAGGGCAGCACCAATGGACCCTTTCGTTCAGGACCTGATAGCAATTTCAGGGTTGGGAAGATTTTCATCAGGACTACAACACCCACTGAGCCATTGAGGAAAAAACACACACACCCTTGTATATTTTCCTTGTAGAAAGAAAAGAGTTTGTGGGGTGAGAAGTGAACAGAAAAAATAACACAAGATGAAAGGCTGAAACACTTCTTCACCTGCCAGTCTTTATTCCAGATTGCCGACTGCCACATATGCTAAGTGGTATACAAATTGTTGAAATAAATAAATCAAAACAGAAGCGTTACATGCAACTGTGTGTCACATGTAATTTGACCTGTTATGAAAGTAGTACTAGCTCTTTATACTTCAAGAAATGTCCAATCAACTGACCCATATACACCTGACAAATTTGCTCTTCAAATTCTGTCCCCTATGCATGCGCACCAATTCCTGGGGGCCAAGGCTCAATGTTATTTTTTAAAAGAGGGCTGTGGTTTCCCCCATTGGTTAGGGAAACACAGAGCTAGGTGCGGAGTGACAGCAGGACATAGCATAACATTGTGTATGTGATGTCAGGACGTCATGTCGGCCCCTCCTCAATGTTTTTTAGAAGATGGCGCCTCTGCCCCTATGTGATCATCAAATCATTCACACAAAGTAGCCAGATAGACACTGAAGACTATAATTTAAAATGGTTGTATTCTGCTTTAGGTTCATATGAATCCAGATAAGAACACATAATTTATTTATTTATTTATTTATTCATCATTGTGTATGGCAATCATGAAAGCACTTGAATTTTGCACTTAACTGTATATTGCAAGCACTTTTCATAAAACATTTTAAATCTCAGTATCTCTGTTTAAATTTAAAACTTCAGAACCAAACCCTTCCCTGTGTGGACAGCCATTTTGAATTTTGTAGAGATGCAATATAAGTTTAACTGCTTCAACCTAGTGGATGCTAAAAAAAAAAATTAACAACACAAAGGATCAGAAATACTGGAGTGTGAATCCCATTGCATGTGAATACAAAGGTTTTGTTTGTGTGGAACACAGCTCTGCTCAAAGTCCAGCTAAGCCAAACAGGATGAACCAATACTATAGGCAATCTGTCATTGTCAGGCTACTTGTCTTTCACCATTGTATTTTGTATGCATAAAGGACCAAGATAAAAGTTGTTTGTAGAAAGTATGGTTTGATCCCTTGAGCATAGTATTCAACCCATTTTGAAGCTAACTTAAATTTATAAGCCTTGCGTAGAAAACTATTGTTGTTTTTCTAACCAACATTTTTAAAATAACTCAAAATCAAAGTGTAAGAATCTTCTAAAATATATTATTGTAGAATGCAAGCCTAATATTGATGTTCCATAAAGCTTTGAGTTACATATATGACAGGATTATCCTTGTGAACAAACCAAATACTGACTACCTTTGTCCAGAAACTAAATTACTTTCCAGGATGGAAATGTCAAACAGACCACAACAAAAGAAAGCCAAGGACTATATAGATGAGGAATAGGTAAAGTGTCTTCACTTCTTCCCAGAATGACTTCTTTCTGTTGAACTCAGGGCCTTTCTGCACTGCACCTTTTATAGTGATATAGTTGCTGGGGGGTTTTCAGATTTTTTGGGCGTGCCACCACATGACATTGTCATTATTCAGCTACTACAGATGACACATTTTAAGACAAAACTTTTATTTTGTCCATAATCAAAAGACAAGGAACTAATAAAGCCATGCTGAAATTATAAAATAAATAACAACATAATATTCAGTATTTTAAGAACCTATTAAGAATTGTCAAAGAGAAAAAACTTGTTCTGATTCAGAAAAATGTCAGTCAGAATCTAACAGTGCTGTTGTCTGAAGAAGTAGAGAGTCATAGGCAGAAACTCCACATCACGCTTTTCAGAATCTTATGTTAATTACTTATGATATGATATGATATTTAAAGCACATCACGGTTCAAATTTCCTGATAATATGCTGTACAGATTTCCTAATTATTCATCAGAACTTGCTTTGCTGAGCTGCAGCATGAAAGTTTTTCCAAGCCAGCATGAAAGTTCCCTGTCAGCGCAGGTGGCATCAGATGCCCCACCCTATAATTTTGGTCCTGCCAGGATGAGTGGGCAGGGTGTGCCTAATACCTTGCTATGAAGCATTTTGGTCACCATATTCTAGGCCAGGGAGGAAATTGCCTGCAGACAAAATGAGGGATGTCTGGAGGTTTCACCTACCTCACAGTAACTGTCACAACTTGTTGGTGGGAAAGTATCAAGGTACCCAGGGAAAGGGGTCCAGGGAAATATTTCTGCCTGAATGTCACAGAACTTCCCAAATGACCTCCTGGAAGATTTGCCCAGATTTGATTCAGGTCATAGAGTGATCCTTAAATCCAGGATTGACTCTGAAAGCTCAATCAACCAGCAGACGGGCAAGTTGATTCAGAATCCATATCCAGTGCCTATGCCAAAGCCTACTTGCATCTGCAATTAATAAAACTGTGGCCATTTTGATCCCAAAACACTATCTTGTCTTCATTTCTACCTATCACATCCCTCGGGTTTACTGAGCCCGGGCGCACAAAAAGCCCTTAAAGCCAAACAACTGGCCAGATTTGAAATACCTTTGTGTCTCAGAGTGATGAGGTACTAATATGGGTGCTACTGAAACAAAATCACTATCAAGTGTACTTCTTGGCCTAACTGTCCTAGTTTAATTTAAAAGATAAATAGTGTCAAAAAGGCAACAGATCTAAAGGAAGAACATTGCTGGGAGGTGAGGAAAATATGGAACAGATCCAAGTTATTTCAAGAATCAAGGAGAGGAGGAGTTCAGACAACAGTCCACAAATATTTCCTTAATTAGTACTTTAAAGATAGGCATGAAAAGAGTCAGATACCAGATCCATGTTGACTAATTATGACTTCCTTGTTAAAGGAGTGGCTGCAGGCATTTCCAGGAGCATGCAAGTCATATGATTCAAATTTGAGTAGGGCAGCTTACTCATTGATCTTCTTTGGTGGGTAAATGTTTCCCAAATTTGTTACAGACTAAGAAAGCAGCTTTTACAAAAGGCAGATGTAAAGATTTTTGGGGGAAGGGGGGTGTTGATCACAAACCAAGATGAGTGATTAGAATGGTGCTAGTTTCAAGTAGACCAAAATAGGCACAAGGAAATGGGTCTTCCTGAACTGTAACTGTGAAAAATATGCTATGCTTGCACAGTAGACTAAGCCCATCTATTAATACTTTCTACTGGCTAATTTGGTTGTGTAGTCGAGTACAAAGACAACAAGAAACTATTTATGATGCTCTTACAGATAGACTGTCTAATAGACATAACAATTAGTTGTTTCAGTTAGAAACTACATATGCTTAACCTTCCTGTCCATAGTATCAGGAAGAAATATAAAGGAAACTTGCAAAGGCTGCATATTGCAAAGAAATATTTTTGTGTCTGAAAATTCATGGAATTCTGTCCCTCCCCCCCATCTGAATTTTGCTCTTACCTATTCAGAGTGCTGAAAAAGATTGCAGTCGTAACTTAAGACTGAAGATGCAATAAAAATAAAATTGCTTTTTTTAAAAGAAAAAGGTTCCACTTTTGGCAGCTGAAACTAAAAGGTATGCATGGAATGAATTTGCTATCAATCATAAAATATTATTTACTGTATGCCTCAGCACGAAAAGAGAAGACATTCTCTTTCACCACGCAGAGTGGCTAGGGCAACCAGTCACACGGGCAGGGTATAAGTAATAAATTGTTATTATTATTCAGTTTACAATTAGGCCTTATTGAAACAATAAACCTAATAAACATCGCCAAATACTGGATTAAACTAAAATCACCAAAATTGTGTTTTGCAAAAGAATTTAGCCCAAAACTATCCAGCTCGTGGTGGGAGAATCATGGCAGATTTGAGACTTGTTTATCATGGAGAGTCTTCTCAGCATTGAGTGGTGAGCAGGTGAGCAGAGATAGCAGTTTCTATCTGTAATAGCCCAAAGGAAAGAGTGATGATAAGAACAGCACCTATAGATTCAAGGAAGGGCTGGTTTCACAATTATGTGAAGAGCTTTAATGAGTGATAAATTGCTTTACTGTTTTGTGTCTGGTTTTCTTGTCAAACATGCAAGCAAATGATATGGATACAAAGTTCATATGTTCATAATTCAGATCCAATATACCTGAAACCCACATTTTCTAGGAATGCCAACCCTATAACAACAGCCTTCAGAACTGTAGCAATGAATGTATAACTTTCATGTCAAACTACAACTCAGTTTATGAATGACCCCATTGTTCTCCAAACAAATTGATAATACAGCATGTAAGGAAAGCGGGGGACTGCTGGTGGGGGTAAATAGAGACAAATTAAAGTTCAAATGTACATAGGTTCTCTTGCAGCTGAAGGAATGGACCAGTTCCAGCCTTGAGTTATGGCTATCTCTAATTCTGAAGTTTAATATGCTTTCTTGACTCAGATAAGGTTATCTGAAATGGACTAGATGACCCTCGGGACACCTTCCAACTCTACAATTCTATGATTCTAACCTGTTTGTAAATGTACTGTGCCAACATGGGCTGGGAAATGCTAGCCACCTGCACTGAATATGGAGACAGGTGTGAATGAAGCAAAAACTCATTAACTGAGCTGCAGCTGAACCTGGAATCACATGACCAATCTTCAAGGCTGGTTATATGAATAACCTAGGAATATAAACAAGAGTGGTTGTTTTTTTGGCATCCTTATGGCAAAAGTAATGGAGGAGACAAGATATTTCTCCCTAAGTTGAGCAGGCAACCTTTAAAACACTCCAATGTTCCCAAAACAAAACAAGGGGTGTTCCAAAAACATCTAAGCTTAATGGAAGAAACTGGAACGAATTCTAGCAACAGCACAAAGGTGATTGTGAACAAACAGAGCACGTGCAAAAGTGCAATATTAACAAAAATAAGGCAGGCTGACCCATACACGGGTAAAGAACTGGAAAGAGGATCATACTTCAGAGAAAGAATAGAAAGTGTATTAGAAAAGGATACGAAATATGGAGTCCGTAGTGATAACTAAAATATCCAAGGCTGAACACTTACTGTGGGATAGCTTAGCCTCCTGTAGCACTTTGCCAATTGGTAAGGCAAATCTTACTACATATCAAATGCCAATGTCTGATGAAATATGTTAGAGTATTGTTGCCTATAGCCATCCGTGTATATTTGCAAAAATTTAGAGGAAGTACCTTAGAATGTAAGTGAGAAGTGGGGTCCTTTTCCCAAATGAATAATCAAATTTATTTAATTAATTTATATCTTGCCCTTCATCACAAGATCTCAAGGCAGACCACAGAATAAAATACAAGAGAAAAATATGGGTAAATAATTAAAACGAAAACAACAAAACAATAGCTCCTCCTTTCCAAGGACACATTTAAAAGATTGTAGAACATTAATCAGCCAAAGGAACATTTTTTACTAGCACCTAAAATATATATAATGAAGGTGCCAGGAGAAGTTCCCTGGAGAAAGAATTCCACAAAAGGGGAAGTCACTACAGAAAAGGCCCATTCTCACATTGTCACCCTCCAGACCTCACGTTCTTTAAGTCCACCACAAATAAGCCATTTAGGCAGAGCCTCCTGAGTGCATGTACTCCCTCCTGAGTGGGAGAAAACAGAGAACTATTGCCACATGGGGCCCACAGATCGCATTATTTAACTCTCGGTTGCCCTTTTAACATGGCAATAATAAGTAAGAGAGAACGCCTGAGGAGCGTCAGACCAAAACCATTCAAAAGCTTCTAGGTCAAAACTTATTCCTTGAATTCACTACATACTATACAAACACTGTATAATATACTCCCAGTGGCCATATCCTATTACATTGCAGAGAAACTGGATTCTGCATCTCCTGGAGCTTCTGTGCAGCCATCAGTAGTAGCCACACGTAGAGAGATTATTATTATTTTTAAGTCAATATTAGGCTTCGCAGTTTTGTTGAACTTTCTCTTTAACATGCCATAGAAGAATGATTCTTCACTATTGAATTGTTTGACTGGAAAAAGTGATAAAGCTGTATGGTAACTAAATAAGGCACACCCTTCTCCATATATAATATATAACTCTGGGGGCTATTCTCTCTTGAATGTGTACAGGTGCAAATAAATGCTTGAGATGAATGAAAGGTTCCTGAAAGCTTATAGGGCAGCACCCCTCCCATTGAAGTTATACCTGAGGCTGTGCAGCATGAGCCCTGGTGAGGCATTACTGGCACTCCAGCCTCAATAAGGAAAGACAAAGGAGGGAGATTGGATCTCTCCCTCTTTAATGTGCTGCTAGAAGAAAAGAGCCTGGTGGCCTTTGAGGTGGATTTCTCCCCCAAGGGCTACTGCAATGATTGAAAGGGAAGGAGGAGGCAATTTAGGGAGCAGGGTGTGTGGAGAGCAGAAAGATGATTGCGGTTGGTTGGTGCACATACATTCCATTTTGTTCCTTATGTTTTGTATACTCATAAAATATATAAACAGTAATATCACACACACACACACACACACACACACACACCTCTTATATAATATGTTTTTGTTTCTACCCAGTCCAAAAAAGAAGTTTGTAAAGCTGGTGGCTGAAGCCTGGTTGACACAATATCATACACCAAAGAGCTGAAAGCAGGGCAGACGTAGATTTAGGGCAGCACAACCGGTTCCCCCACACATGGCGCGGGGACAAGGGGGCGCCTTCCTGGGCTTTGGGAAGGAGGCATGAGGGCTCTGACAGGGTCCTAGAGGCCTCCTTCCCCAAGCCTAGCTAGTGCTTGCCTAGCTTTTGGACAGAGGTAGGAGGACTCTAAGACCCTGCCCAAGCCTCACAGCTCCCTCCCAAAGTCTGGCACCATCCTTACCTCTCTTTGGGAAGGCACCACAAAGATTGGGGGTGGGGCATTGTCAAATTTTGGCCTCACCCAGGGCATCATTATTACCAAGGTCTGCCCCTGAACAGGGATCCATGTAATTATCTCTTTTAATTAACATTCTGACAAAATGAATTAAATTTTAACTATTTTAAGTGTGTGCTTTTTTTCCAGCTAGTGCAATCTGCCAGACTGCAGATCCAGTCACTGACTGTAGCCAGATGCTGTCTTTCAATTTTTTGCTACCTACGTTCTTGCTGCTGTGAAGGTGACTATTTTGCAAAACTCGGGCCATGCAAAGCTTGCCTCTTCTTTCAGCTAAGCTTTATGAGTCCCTGAAACTCCGTTTCTGAGCTCAGTAAGCTTAACCTGCAGTGTGTGTGTGTGTGTGTGTGTGTGTGTGTGTGTGTGTGTGTGTAAATGGATGTCTCTTCTGGTGTTTTATAAGCAGGGTAAAGCCTACATTTTTCAAAGAGGTTGTTCAGAGGCTATTATAGGCCTGTTGGAAGTGGTTTGTCCTTTGGTCTTTTAGTGAGAGAATGTTTATGGCTGTTGTGACATTGCTTGTTTCATGTTGAGTTTTACGGGTTTTAATGTTATTATTTTATTGTGATGCCTTTAAGTACGCCACACTAAGCCAACCCAAACAAACAAGCCCCACGCCACATCTTTAACTAATAGCATTTTGTCATCTTCCTTTGAATAGCGCAGAGCAATTGAACAAAGGGATTATCCTCTCTCCCCCCACTTAAAATTAGTATGGAGCTGAGCTGTGGAATTTTTCAAGTTTAGACAATGGAGCAGCTGTGTAAAACAAGGCCCACCACATAGGATTTTGCTTGCTTCGGTTTAATACTAATGCATCTCAGTTCACTTGGGTAAGGTGTATCAAGCATAAAGGCCTGCTGCCAGGCTCTATCACTCTTGTTTCCATTAGTATTAAGAGTGCTAACATTAGGCAGGCAAAAGAGCACTTGTCAAGTGTTGCATGGCCTATAGCCTGGGAGCTTTTACTTACAGGACCAGCCATACTATTCAAGGTGTCCTTTAAATGAGCAGAATCTCCATCCTTTAAACACTAACGGTGGGAGAATAAAGAAGCTCACATGCTAGTCCAGTTATATCACAGTGGTTGCTAGTTGCTAAATCTTAATAGAACACCAATAAAAAGGTCAGTGAATTATCTTCTACAAAACGTGTCAGACAAAAATTAACATCCAGAGCTGTTCCATCTTTTTGGCCAAGTCCTTGAATCTGTTAAGCACTGAATTCACATAGTGCCTGAAGGGTATCTCTAGATAGGGTTGGGAAAAGCTCCTCTTTAAAACACTGGAGACCTATTGCCTGTCAGCATACTGAGGCAGATGGACCAATGGTCCAGTTTGTTCCTTTGTTGCCAAGATCCCTTTCCTTCACCTTGGTGAAGCCATGGTTTTCCATCACTTGTTCCTATGGTAGAGAATTAAAATGATCTAATACATAATAATGACAACTGCATTCAAAGAAAATTGAACTGCACACTTAGGATCATTGCCAATGCAACAATAACATTCAGAAATATTCCACATGCACAGAGTCTCAATCTTGCATATAGGAATATTTCAGCTATATTTTTAGCACTTTCTTCTCCAGACATTCTGAATATTTGAATTTGTCTGTCTGCAATATAATGCAGTCCCTGAACTCTGAAAAAAAACAAAACAATTTATTCTCAAGGAAGCAAACCACACATATTTTAAGCTCCTTGTTTGGGGTTTCTTTTGTTATCAGCTATTAATCCAAACTGAAACAGGAAAAAATCAGAATCTATTAAAGATCACTGAAAACTTCAAAGGGACAAAAAATATATTCCAATTCTCAGCCCATGCAGCAAAGCACACATTAACAGTGGTCCAATAGCTGGTAATGGTGACTTCCAAGTGAGGTAGTTAAGATATTATTGCTTCTGTAAACTCTAAACTGAAGTTTAAAGTAGACATGTAATCTTCAACTCCCCAAACAGTCCAATTTGGCCACTAAAGATGCTGTTTTACATTTCCAAACATTTTTCCCTTGTTGCTACTTTTTATTCTTCAGTTTTCAGGTTGTAAGCATTTGTTGCTTGCAAAGCAACTCCTTTTGAACGCAGAATCTTGGGAGGCATTTGTTACTACCTGCTAATGCAGCCTGCCAAGCAAGAACTCCCTGCTGGTGACATGACCACCTAGTGACCTCTAAAAATGTTTTAACAATGTGAAAAATATCTCCCTCTCGTAGGAAACAGCAATTTTTTAAATTAAATGTACATTGAATGTTCGCTTACATACAGATAAATGATATTCAGAGTCACCTTCTCTGTTTCCAATTTTGGCCGTTTGAAACCCAGCCCAAAACTAAATAAATAAACGTTGATACTAAGAGGAAACTAAGAGCTCTAGAGCCTTGTGATTTCACAAACAGCTTTTTTCCATTTTCTAAAATCTAAACTTTAAGCCAGACATAGAACAGGTAATGAAAAGAAACAAGTTTGGCAGCCCCTCTCTATGGCTCTTAGCTGAAAATAGATCAAGCCAAAATAAGTGGCTATAATTTGGCAGACTTAATGTCTTTAAAAGTCTGCAGTTTGTGAGGGTAAGAGTCAAACATATAATGTTTACAAATTGAAACACTATCTCTCTGTTGAAAAGACACAATGGTATACTTTCATCATCGTCATCTCAGTTTTAAGTATTAGCTTAGCAAAGGATACAAATCTCTTATGTCTATATGTGCTATGGTAAACATCGTATGTTAAAACCAGTTTATGTTGCTTTGAGAGGCTTTATTTATATTGTTGGTTTTTTATCAGGTAATTGCCTTCATGGAAACCTAAATACAGGTCTTTGAATACAACCCCAGCACTCTTACTGACACAGGCTACTTACTGTCCCCCATCCCAGGACAGTCCTGGCTGTGCTCCCTACACTTCGGATGCTGCTTTAGCAAAAAAGGCTACAGATAGTGGTCTGTATTGGTGCAGCTGAAGCTTGCCATGAAAAGCACAAAACAACTTCCACTTGTTGCTCTGGGCAAATGCAGATGCCCAGCTTGCCACAGGCATGTCTTGTTGAAAACCCAAAGCGCAGGCAAACCTCTCCCAGTCTTTTCTTGTGTTCATCACCTGTCCATCTCCTTTACAGCTTCCCTACCAGAAGCTTCTCCACAGGAAGTTTTCTTTCAGCTGGGAATGCTCTCTTGCTTTCCCCTGTGGACCAGGAGCTGGGTTGCTTTACTGAAAGCACCTGCACCTGTCTGATCTACGTAGTTGAAAGTGTCATTTGTCAAAGGCTCATATGATGAGTTTTTCCAGCCACATCTGTGACCAGGCATCAGGAATCAAATCCTCCGCCTGAGGTATGTCAGGTGCACAGTCAACCTGAACACCACCCAAACTATTTTTTGGCACTACTTCTTCTGAAAAAGGAGAGGATGTTCGGGAAAGCAGCAAGACCAACCCATTCAATAGAAATAGGACAGAGGAGGTCATGTAGTAAGATCTAACTCCACCAAAGCCTCCAAGAAACTTTGTGGCTGGTGGTCATAGTTGAAGTCTAGCTTCTTGCCACAGATCTGCTTCATGCCTCTGCCTCTGCCACACTTTTGCTCAACCGATTCCTTCAATTTCATTGGAGGTGGCCTATGACCAGGAACTCTGAACTTAGTCCATTTAATTTGCTGGCCTTTATTTATTGGGTTAACTGGTACTCAGTGGAAGAATTACCCAAACTTTCCATGCTTTCCTGCCAAGGATGCTCCTACTGCTATGAGACTACAATGGCAGTCCTAAGTGGTGTTGTTGCTGTTAGAGGGCTCCTCCTACATTTATCATATACAGTGGTACCCCGCAAGACGAATGCCTCGCAAGACGGAAAACCCGCTAGACGAAAAGGTTTTCCGTTTTGGAGGCGCTTTGCAAAACGAATTTCCCTATGGGCTTGCTTCGCAAGACGAAAGCCCATAGGGAAATCTCCGGGACAGCGGGGAAGCGCAGCGCGTCTTCCCCACTGTCCTCGGACCTCCTCCCGCCGCCCGGCTTCGGAACGATGCTCCGAAGCCGGGCGGCGGGGCGGGAACGCCTCCTCCCGCCGCCCGGCTTCGGAACGATGCTCCGAAGCCGGGCGGCGGGCGGGGACGCCTTCTCCCGCCTCCCGGCTTCGGAACGATGCTACGAAGCCGGGCGGCGGGCGGGGACACCTTCTCCCGCCGCCCGGCTTCGGATGGCTTTCCTGAAGACTTGGGGTGGGAGGAGGGTTTTCCTTCCCACCGCCAACATTCAGAATGCTGTTCTGAATGTTGGCGGTGGGGAGGAAAAACCCTCCTCTCACGCAAGCCCCGGGAACAGAGGGAAAGCGCTGCGCGCCTTCCCCTCTGTTCCCGTACCTGTCCTGAAGGCTTGCGGTGGGGAGAAAAGCCCTTCTCCGCACCGCCAGCCTGGCAAGCGGTTTCCCTAGGAACGCATTAATTGATTTTCAATGCATTCCTATGGGAAACCTTGCTTCGCAAGACGAAAAACTCACAAGAAGAAAAAACTTGCGGAACGAATTAATTTCGTCTTGCGAGGCACCACTGTATGTATGTATGTATTTATGTACACACACACACACATGCATGGAGTAAAATCCACTGAACTATAGGGCTGCACTGTAAGGCTGCAATCCTTTACCCACTTACCTGGAAATTTAGCCCTTTGAACTTAATGGGACTTATTTCTTTGTAGACATGTATAGGATTGCATGGTAAGAGTTGAAATTTACTTGAGGATAGAAACAAGGAGTTTATCACCGGAAACCCTGTCCTTTTAAATGCATTCAGTAGTTAATATAGCATCTGTTCATTCTGGCACATTCCTTTTTCAATTACCTGAATGATAGACACTTTTAGGTTTTATAGTACATTATAAACAAAAATGCACTTAGAGAGAGATAAAGTATATTTTCCTTCTGTAAAAGAAAGAAAACAATTCTGCTCAGGTTCAGTGAGTTCTTCTTTGTCTACAATTCCTAAGTGCAATATCTTGGAGTCTCTTGCCTGTATGTTTAAAATGTAGTAAATCACACCAATTACATTCTTCAGACTGAAATACTTTGTTTCAAGAGCAATAAAACGCATTCCCAATCACTTGCCTAAAGGAGAAATAGCTTAAAGGTTATCAGGCAAGGGGAGATAACAGATTAACTCACAAAAAATTATGGGGGTTTTTTCACTGAGGGAAAAAATAAAATTAATTTGACTTCATTTCCATTGTTTGTTCTTCAATGAATAAACATACTAAAATGTGGAGATTTTAAACTAGGATTATATAAAACTGCTCAAATTTTGCCTGAATCATCTCCAAAAAAGACAACTGTTTGCCACTTCTACAACTGGTATGGAGGGTGGGTCAGAATTGCAGTTCAAAATTGAGAAGAAGTCAGTCAGATAATACTAGTTACTTTAAATGAGTCTTTGAGGCCAGATGAACAGCACCAGTAGGTACTAAAGAACACCGCTAATGCATTTTTAGAACCTCTGTCTATCAATTTTTGAGAACTGCAGAAGGATGGGTGATGCATCACAGGACTGGACACAGGCAAATGCCCCTATCTTCAAAAAGCCAGAGGAGGGGGTGGAGATCAGGGAAACTACAGACCAGCCAAACTGACTTCGATAGTAGGGAAGATATTAGGACAGATGATAAAGGAGCTTACGTAGATTTATCCAGAGGATTAGACATATTTATGGGGGATAAGACTATCAATGGCTACTAGTCATGATGGCTTCCTATGCCTCTGAATGGTAGTTACCAGGAATAGCTAGTGGGGAGAGTGCTGTGGTACTTAGGTGCTGCTTTCAGGCTTCCCATTGGTATCTGATTGGCCACTGCAAGAACAGAAAGCTGGTCCAAATGGATCATGGATGCAATGCCATGCAACTCTGTGATAAACAAAACTTTGGGTGGCACATGGAAAGTCATGAGAAATGAAGTTAAGAATAATCTTGGCACCAGTTCCTCACAGATGTAGCACACAATCAAAGCTCAGCTGTGTGTGTGTGTGATGACTTACAGGGATCTTAGTATTATCCTCAAAAGGTACACATTTACCAATCCGAATGTTTCCATTTGAATCTGCTGGGAGTGTACTGCAAGGGTGAAGAAATAGGCCAGCTGGATAGACTTCACTGGTGGTCATTTTTTACCTGCAGAGTTTTTAGAACGCAGCTGCCAAAACCTAGAAGTCTATTCAGGGCTTCCTTTGGCAAATGCTTTACATTCTTTGAAGGTATTTCTGCATTTCACATTTCTAAGAGAGCTGTTAAATTTTGCTAGAAATTCTGGAGACTTTAACTAATTAAGACTTCCCTGTACTGCTACCAGCAGCAGAAATGAGTGAGCAAGGAGCTAGGCAAGACCTTCCTTCCTATTTCAATTCTGATTTGAGCTACAAAAAAGTTTGGGGGCTTTACAAGTTCACCTCTCATTTCAGTCCCTGAAGCAATACCAAGCTTGGCTTAGACAAACTTTGCTGCCATTGAAAAGATGGAAATTTAAAGATGGCCCCTGAACTTGTTTTAATTAAAAATTGAGGCCCACTAAGTTTTGAGACTTAATATATGAAGTTGTGTATTTTTCTGCGGGTCTTTAGGAGTTTTGTCTGCAGTGTTTTCAAAACAGATATTTTGCCCATAAAAACACCTAAGTTGAAATGTTAATAAAAATCATCATAATAATAATTTATACCCCGCCCATCTGGGCGGCTCCCAATCGAGTGTTAAAAACAATACAGCATTAAATATTAAAAACTTCCCTAAACATAGAAAAAAAGGTTAGTATTACTGACTATGGAGTTCTATGAGAATGGTGGCAATGAGAGCTTTATGTTCCTTTTTAATAGGTTTTTATATGTTTTAAAGATGGTTTATTAATTGTTGTCCCATTTCTTGTAGAAAATCCTTCCAGGAAGGTCTGTTCTGGTATTAATAAGAAGTGCACTGCTCTTTCTTCAGGATCCTGAGACTGGTTCTCTCTCTCTCTCTCTCTCTCTCTCTCTCTCTCTCTCTCTCTTTTGCATTGGATGCTTCCCTTCCCCGGCAACCCCTATATGTTAATACAGAATAACGATCCAAGTATTTTAAGTACCTGTTTAGAACTTAGACACCAAAGGGAATGGAGTGACTCATATGCCCACCTTGGTACAGTCCACCATGCACAGATCAGGGCTGCTGGATAGCCAAGTGCTTTTTTTGGTAGGGGGAGGGGAAAAGTTGTTCCTTGCCTTCTAGTGTCAGTGCTGGCATCGTGTGTCAAGAGCGTGACACATGCACAGCTGTTCCTCCTAGGTCCTGGTGAGCTTAGGCACACGCAGAGCCTCTGAGACATGACTTCTATTTGCACTGGAAAGGAGCTACATTTCTGCTTCACTCCTATGGCCCAATATTATGCTGTCCTCTCCAATTATCTAATTATACCCTAGCTTTTAAAATTATAATTCCAGCTTCCCCTCACTAACCTTTGGTTCACTTGATTAAACTGTCCCGGCTAGTTATGAGTGAAATAGCCCAGAACTAAACAACTATCTCACCCAACTGCTTGTGCGCAGAATACCATCTGAGCTCAGTAGGAATGCGGAGATGCTCTGCTAATGCCTTAGAAATGCAGCAGTTCCACTAGCGATTGCTACACGTTTCAGTAATAAAGTAGTTGTTGTTGAGCCAATACCATGATATTTAACTAATCCAACCAATTGCTTACAGGTATTATCATCTGGAAATTTTATTTCCCTGGCACTTTGACCCTGAAAACATTTACTTGGAAGTAAACTCAATTGCTTTGAATGAGACTTTTTACTGCCAAGTTAAGATTGCTCAGGAATGCAGCCACAATCAATTTAACATAGGCAAAACAGCCAAGCCACATTGCTCGACCCATTTCTGCATCTCAGAGATTATGACTTTTCTGCTGACAGAATTTATGGAGATGCAGTGATTCAATATTAAGAGCCTTCTGTTAACAGGCTGTGTTCTCAATGACCTTGCTCTTTGCTCTTTCATTATTTACATTTTCTTCTACAGTATGTCGCTAATTCCCAAAGTGTCCCCAGGGGAATATCACTGTTTTTCAAGTCAGATTGGCCTGTTGAACTTTATAAAACGTTATATGAACTAGCAAAATTGGTTATTCTGATGTTAATCTAGTCTTCTTTTATTTATTTTTAAAATAGCCTGAATAATTGTGACATATAAAGTAGCTTTTTCTTGTTCAGGACAGCAAAACAGCAGCATCCTTATGCTATCCTTAATCTCCGCTCCTGTGTGTATTTACAAGTCATTCATTGCCATGGTATCTACCAACACTAGGCAAAGATAAAATGGCATAAAACAAAACCCAAGAAACAAACCCAATACAAAAAGAAAACTGGCCAGCTGGCAAACTACTCAAGATTTCACAAACCTCATTCAAGGGCAAACAGTCTTGTAGATGTCTGCTTTCTGCTTGTTTTCAGACATTCTGTCTACTATTTATCTTCAAGACTGTGCAGAGTGAAGACAGGCAAACTTTGCTTTGTTCCTTCTCCTGTTCCTCTAAAAGAGGTCCATAAATGCTATTACAAAGAGTAGGTTTTGCAGAATGCATTTGCAAAAACAAAAAAACCAGACTGTATAGCTCAACCGTAAGCAGAATCTATTTCTTTATTACAGCTTCAGACTATACCAGCCTTCCTCCAAGGACCTCATAGTATACACCTGGTGATTACCCTATTTTATATCTTGAACAAGAGGGTGGGCTGAGAGATAATAACTGGTCCACTCACCCACCGAGTGTATGCCTAAGTTGCTATTTGAACCCACATCTGCTTCATATTGGCTCTAGCACAAACATTCTAGGTCTTGTACAGAAGATGGAAAATGATACAATTCCTTCTTGGAAGGCTTGCAATCTGAACTAGAAAGACAATACAGGGGTGTGAGAGCAGTCATGGTAGATGAAGTGGGACTGAAGACAAAAGGAAGCATATGGGGACACAATGTGGGTAGGGTTTGCTAAGTATTGAGAACAGGCATGAGGAAAGAAAGAAAGGAAAATGGTTTTGTGAACTGGAGAACAGACTTAGGGAGATACGTGGTTTTGTGAACTGGAGAACAGACTTAGGGAGATACGTGGTTTGGTGAACTGAGAAGGGAAGGTCACTCTAGGCCTACGGAACTGCATGACATACAGAGTCATTCTGTCAAAGAAAGATACAATTGGCTCATGTGAAGATTTTGTCACTATTCATATGCCACATACTCATAGAATGGTTTCTGGCTTCAAATAGCTTGCTCCTGAGTAATCCCAATTAGAAATGGATACATCTGCTAATTTCAGTTTCTATACATTTCTAATGTTCCCTGTCTTAAGTTCAGCTCTCCACATCCCTGTCTCAGTTTGTGAAACTTTTTTAATGTCCTTGTGAAAATTCAACATTGTTGTGCAAATTTCTCCTGAAACACACATTTATGCCTGCAATTTTGCCTGACGTACATTTTTGCAAGTCATTTCCCCTAATATATGCATTTTATGCACACTGCCCCTTAATATATACAGTTTGTAAATGTTATGTGGTTAAAGAACTACGTTTCAAAATTTGGAGAAGTGCAAATTTCAAATAATGGCTGTGTTTTGGTTCACATATGGTTTGGGGATGTGTTTTATGTTTTCATAAAAATTCAAACCAAGCCAGAAATCTTCCCCATCCACAGACGCAGTGAATGTACTAGAACTTCATGAGATATATGCATAGATCCTTCAAGACATAAATATACATTTAATATATGAATACTTGTATTGGCTGGATATCTTACAAAACAATTCCTGCTACAACTCCCATAATTTGAACTTTGAAATACCAGAGCTGAATTTGGCCCAGAACACTCACTATAACATTTTTAAAGGTTTATAGACATGTCCCCTATACAGAATCGTAAAGCAATCTTCCTGTTCATCTAGGCAAGTCTCTCTCTCTCTCTCTCTCTCTCTCTCTCTCTCTCTCTCTCTCTCGGAACTAAGCACTATAAATCGTGATTGTTTTTCATCTGTTACTTTTTCAAAACCAAGCTTCCATCAGAGAATTTGTTGTCTCAGCCTGATAGTATAAAATGTTTGAGCATAATGAAATGTGGATGAAATTTCACCTACTGAAAACCTTGTTAGGTGGTGCTAAACACAGTTTGCACTGAAGATCAGAATGTGGCCTCTGTGAATGAAATGTGTCCTGTGCTGCTCTAGCACAAGAATAGCAGCACCATTTGAACAACTTTGGAAAGCAATGCTGCTGCACTACTCAGTACCAATGAAACTTCAGCTGAGCTCAGCTGAATTCCCAAAAGATATTAACAAGTTTGAAAGAGATTTAGGGAAAAAAGCAAGGGCGATATTGTTGCACGCCAACCCAATCGCCAAGCGGTGTAAGGTTCCAGGGGGTTCCAGGAGCTTACCAGGGTTCGTGTTTCCTTTGGAAATGAGGCACAGTGGAGACTGTGGTGTCTTTATGAGATATGGTTTATTTACACAAATATACAACTGGAGCCTACGATGGTGAGATTCACAGCATTACCACCCCAAAAGGGTCATGTTTCTCCCATAGCCACTGCCTTGGAATCAAGGAGAAACCAAACACTGCTCTGACTCTCTTCAGCTTGCTGCTTTTTCCTCTGGCTCACAGCACTGAACTCTCAACTCTCACCTTTGTCTGGCCCACCCACTTGCCGTTTCACCCAGATCCACTTTCCTCTATCCCTTAATGGCCCATCACCTGGGCTACCACCTCAACATGGGAAGCTAACCTGATTTATATATTAAGACTTGTTGGGTCCAGGGGTTAGAAGGGTCTCTGCATACAGCCTACTTCCCCTTACCCCAAATTCTGCCATGCCCAAAAACACGAGAAGAGCCCTGCTGGATCAGACCAAAGACCCATCTAGCACAGCATCTTCTCACAGTGACCAACCAGATGCCTATGGGAAGCCCCCAATAAAGTCATGAGCACAGCAGCACACTCTACACTTGTGTTCCCCAGCAACTGATATCCAGAAGCATACTATTCCTGGCACTGAAGGCAGGACACAACTTTCAAGACTGGTGGTCTTAAGCAATTGAAATTCTTTAAAATGCTTGCCAGAAATCTTGCCACCTAGAAGGTCTTTGCAAGTGGCATGCCTGCATCATGGCAGACCACAATCTCCAGATATGTCACACCATCAGTTGCTCAAGCACCTGAAAAACGGGGCATGCTCCAGAGTCAGCAGACATGCAGATTAGCCCTGAACCAGAAGAGGGGAGAAGGGAGGCATGCCTCTATGCAACCATCTGCTACAGTAGGTATGAACTGGACATAGTTTCTAAGGCTCATTGGGCCACAGCAACAAAAAAGGAAGCTGCAAGTGCAGAGAAACATTTGATATTCTACATGATTTCTAAAGAAAGGTCAAATGAAGGCTTCCCACTGCGACAATAGTCCAACCAGTTTTATTGTACCTCCCCCACTGGCGCTTCCTTAATAAATGTACTTCTTCTGCTTTTATAGTAATATCCCTTTGTTTCTTGATAATTCTGGGGTGGTACTGATTCCTAAGCCCAACTAACAGCATTTGTGAGTCTGGTCTCTTAGCCCCAAGGAATTGTGATTGACATACATACACCACTCTTTTAAGGTTCACCCAGAATATTGTATGCCACCTGACTAGGTGAATATAGATACTACTGCACACAGTAAAAAGCTATATAAGTGGTAAAAGCCCAGGACAGGGTAACGGGAGATCATAGAACTGTAGAGATGGAAGGGGCCTTGAGGATCATCTAGCCCAACCCCCAACAATGCAAGAATATGCAGCTGTCCCACACAGGGATCAAACCTGCAACCTCAGTGTTATCAGCACCACACTCTAACCAACTGAGCTATCGTTTTCAAAGGGTGCCTAAGGAAGTATTATTCATCATATTCCACTGCAAGCATCATATTCCACTACAAGTTAAAAATGGATTGATATTAAACATTGAGCAGGGGGACAGTAACATAGACATGTTGCCTTGGTACACTGGTGAAGCTTCTGTCTTGGACTGCACATCTTAGTTGCATGTGTTTGAACACCTGTACCCGAAACAACCCCACAAATTGTCCTATGGATACTGAAAGAACTCCTGAGGGACCTGAGGGACCAGTGCTGGTCAGGTCCAGCCCCACCACAGACATGCCCAGTGGCCACACACCCCTGCTGTCCATTCATTTGGCCAGATTGTGAAGTGGCTCTACACATGTACGCATGTGCTGCTCCTGCACAGGAGAGGGAAGCTATTTCAATGCATGTGATGTGCCTTTTGTGGGACTCAAAAAGGACAGGTTACCTGGCCTTAGGACAAAACTAAACAATGCATCCGTTTGCCTTCTCATTCTACAAAATGCAAATGAAGGAGGAGAAAGGGCACAGTTGTGCAGAGGAGCATTTTGTGTGGAGGAAAAAAGCGGCATAAGGGATTGTGGCTGGTGTGTAGGCTCATGTAAATGTCTACAGAAAAGCAGTGGCTACATTGCATCACAGTGGGCTTTATAGGCCTAATAAAGGCACCTCAGTTTGGGTCTCCATCTATTAGGGGAAAATATACTGAACACTGTAGTATCTCAAGATTGAACCTGTACTTAATATGATTGACTGAGGTTAGAAACATTATGACTTTGCAACAGCTGTGGGGAATGAGGTCATTCCTGCTTTCCAAATAGAACAGAATGTCTCCCGATAGAGCAATCGGCCTGCTTTCCCCCAGGAAGTAGAAAACTCCTCTAATTAAGATGTATCTTAGGCACACTTGAAAGAAAAACACTTCCTAGGTGTTTCAAAGATAAAGAAATGTAACGTATTTCAGATGGTCAACCCTAGCCCAGTGAGGAGGTGCTTGTTTCTGCTGAAGGGGAATTCATGCTAAAAATGCAGCTGATGAGCCTCTGAAGGAACCTCTGACACACAAATGAAAAAGCAATATGGAATATAAGCAAATGAATTCTCAGCATTAAGTTTTCTGCTGACTCTTTATCTTAAACATCCAGTTGTGTCACACTCAATTTTCCACTGGGCAAGGTCACTGGATAGTTAAGGGATGTGTCACAATGCACAGCTAGGTTGTTACATGACCTAAGGTGGGTTGCAGCAAAGAGAAGTCAGATGGGGTCATTCTGTAATGAAATCCTGTCAGATTGACATTATATGGCATCTCTTAAAAATAATGTGGTATCCTTCTGGAGTTGTTGCATGAGTTGAAAGTGGAGGACACTGCCTGAAATGTGGGGTTCTGCAGGGTTCTATCTTATATTCCATGCTACTCAACATCTACATGAAACATCTGAGTGTGGTTATCCGGAGTTTTGGTGCACTATCATAAGTTTGCTGATGATATGCAATTCTTATTTCTCCTTTACATTGCAAGTAGGTGTGGTAGTGGACCACCCGCTGCCCAGCCATGGTAATGGACTGCATGGCGACCAACAAAATTAAGCTCAGTTCAGATAAAACAGAGACAGTGCCAATAGGTATGTTCCTCAGTTAGGGTGGGTGAGGCGCAACCTGTTAGATGGAGTTATAATCCCCCTGAAACAGAACAGTTTGGGTGTACTCTTACTTCCCATTGCCATTGGAGGCACAAGTGTCCTTTGTGGCACAAAGTGCTTCTTTATCAGCTTAGGCTGGTGGTCTGCTGCAATTGTACCTGGATAACTTAATACTGCAGTTTCTAAGTGGTGTACCGTTGGACTACAAGAGGGATACCTAAAGAATATAGCATAAAATCAGTTGAAATTAAACAAAAACTCAGAGGAAGGTACCTAAAATGCCTGCTGAAATTTAAAAAAGAATTCACCAAGTTCCAGAGGCTCAGCATGAACACTAAAGTAAGGACACAAGAAACAAGCTGGAAGGCTACAAGTAAAGGTTAGTGTACCTCTTTATAGCCAGAGGAATTCTTATCAATAAATGAGATAAGATGTCTACTCTAGCTGGAAATGTTACAGTATGAAAAGAGAAGATCAAAGTCCATTCTGTGTGCTAACAAAAAATGAACTGTGACACATATTTGGAAAAAGTCCTGAGCATATATAAGAAGGCAGGGTCTTACTTGCTGGTTATTTCTCCACTGATGAAGATATAGCGTTGCAATTTATTTTTCATAAGGCTTAGCCCCTAAGTTGTACTGTAAGGTCATCGTTTCACTGAATGAAGCTTCCCTGGGGAAATATTATTTTAACTCCAGTTTGTCAGGCTTTCCTTTTTCAGTCATCAATATATAATCATTTACAAAGATAGATTTGCTAGCAGTGGAAGAAAATAACAATTTTGTTACATAAGAGCCTGAAGTATCACTCTGAACATGATCGTGTAGCTATTTCATGAATGACGAATGACTGCAGTCTTCACAATCTGTTCAGTGTTTTTAAAGCATGAACACTGGATTTGTCTTTTTCTTTCATTCTTTAAAAGCTGAAACATTTACACAACATAGTGAAATGAGTAACGGTAGAAGTGAAATTAACTTTCCATACCTATATATTCATACCATATAGCAGGCGGTTGGGGAACCTCTGGCCCTGCACATATTGTTGGTCCCTCACTAGTGGCCTTGTTGTCTGGGGCTGATGAGAGCTGGAGCACAACAACATCTGGAGTACCACAGGTTTCCCATCACTGACATATAGCAATATATTTTCTTTCACTTGGAAGGTCCTAACTGTAGCTACCTATACATAACCAAACCTGAGAGGAAGGCTTGTGACCTTAGAAAGCAGATTTGCTCCTATTGGTAGCAGCCACTGTATGGATGCAGAGACACCCAGAGCACAACGCTTCTCTGTCACAGATCTGTGTTTCCACCCTTCTCTTCTCTTGCCATGAGCTAAATCTCCTCCTTGCTGCCTCCTTAAGACTACTAGGCTCCCCAAGCCAACTGTCTAATGGGATCCATCTGATATAAACAATGAGCAAGTGGGAGAAGGAATGGCAAGATGACTACAAAGATTATTCCATTTGATGCTCACACTTGTACAATACGGATCTAGCCCAAGTGAAAGCAAAAGTGTCTCCTTCCAACAAGGAACAGAGTAGGAGGAGGGAGAAAGCAAGCAAATATAGGGGCAAGGTCATGCCAGTCATTTACACTGCAAGGTGATGCACAGCCATTTTGCGGCATTCAGAAGGAGGAATCCAGTGAATCACTGGTTTACACAGATATGGCTTCTGGATTTCGGCTGATATGGATTCTACAATGACTCAAGAATCAAAACACAATCTATTTGTTCCTGTACCTAACCACATTTTAACAAAGGGGCATAAAAAGCCATTATTGATAGTCGTTCTATAATGTTGGTACTTGCTTTTCTGGGAAAATAGTCGAATCCCAAGCACAGCTTTATTGGAAGCAAGATGTGACTGTTAGGATAAAATTTACATATGAGGCATAAACACTACTAGAAAATAGGAGACCAGAGCTGGGTACAAGTTAGGTGGCTATGCAGCTAAGCTGACATGAATAAATGAATGTGCAGGATTACAGAAGGAAAAATGGTAGCTGGTGTCAATACGCTGATGCTTAAGTTGAAGGCCAGAGGCATCAAGTCCAAACAATTTGCAGTTTTAGTAAGAATTACTTTAGTTTGCATTCCTAGTCAAATATGGGCAGTGGAGTTTAAGGTTCCACTTGTGCTCTGATCTCAAATATGCAATAATGGAAACAATCTGAGACATAATTTTGTCAGTCAGCAACAAGCTTTGTAAGAGCTTTCTCCTCTGAAGCCTGTACAATAAATCTAACATCAGCCAGAAACAGCTTAAGAGATTGCCCAGGAACTAAAATGCAACATGTATAAACTAATGCAAGTAACAACTCATGTTCAGTTTTTGCTTACAATTTAATACTGCTTCTAGACCAGACATAGGAAAGATCAATAAATTAATAGAACAAAAAGTGTCCTGTATTCCCCCCCCCCCTTAGCGCAGCACTGCACTTTTTCTCGAGATCCTCGCCCACGATTGTGTATCTTACATATCCATGTAAATGGAAGACATAAAATACATGTCAAACATACAAAAGAGTAAGTTATTAAGTAGGAATAGACACTAAATTTTACTGGAAGTCAACAGATAAACATACTGTTTCTACCACTGTCTAAGTACACAATGCATAATTCAAAGGAATTAAAGTTTACATCTTTTTGCCATATCTTTCCCCCATGGCAGCCACACGTATTAATGCTTGATATTGTTACCAAGTTATGTAAACTCTACAAAAACTTTTTACAAAATAAAATAAAAATTAATTGAGTTTGACTAGCTTCCAAAAGAAAAATAATTAAATTTAGATTTGATACTATAACTAGGATTTTTTTCTGTCGTAGTTTATGTTCTAATGATACTATCCATTTAAGCCTATTTACTGTTACTCAGGTATAACCTAGTAATGTCACAGGCTCCTGTGAACTTCTCTTACTGAAGATCTGAAGGCATTTTATCTGGAGTATGATGTAAAGAGTAACTTATATATGTTGCGAATGATAACTTGCCAGTTTCTCAGAGCCCTGATCAAACTAGTAACAGGAGGAGTAGAGCATTCTGCAGATACTGGGCATTAAGCTGATTCAATAGAGTAAGCACCTTACAAGTGTACAGGCAGTGATTTGCGAAAGAATATTGCAGTACAGCATCCCTCTTGTGCTGTTATTTTAAAAATTCTTCCTTATCACAAATTTTGAAATGCAGTATCAATTTTTTCATCATTTTGCTTCTTAGACCACCCCTTAATTCTTCAACTTCTTGGCACTACAGAAAATATTGCTAGCAGTAATCAGAACGTTCATTGCCTGTTTAGGGTTCATTGCCTGTTTTGCCATAGTATTGAGCTTCTCCATGTGACTGGAAACCTGATGCAAGAGATTACATGTGTAGGATCCCAAAATCCAGGTTAGAAAGAGTCTGCCTCTGACCTTCTGTTCCTAAGTACAGAACAACCACAAAGTGACAGAATCCTTCATAACATGAATATGATCCATTTAGAGAAGTCGAGAAACGCACCAATGAGAATTCCTCCTGATTTAAAAACTTCAAAGTCCAGCATCAGATAAAATAAATATTTAAAACATTTGCCTATCACCCTTCCTCCAATAAACTCTTTATTCATGAGCTCTTCAATATGGAGACCACCAAAGGCTCATATATTTAATGAGCATGTGAGTTTTGCCTGCACAAGACTAATGCCCTTCAATATTTTTTTATGATGTTTCTATGATGCAATGGCTTATTTTGTGGATTTTATCAAGATTATATATATATATATATATATATATATATATATATATATATATAATGGACCCTTAGAATGCTTTTACCTTTCATTGGGGGCATGTGCCAGGAGAGTGCTAAAAGCTTCTGATCTCTCTTCTGTAGAAACATCAGCTCTCTTCCTCAAGTATCTAGGGTGTAGGGTGACTCCAACTATTTTTTATTATTATTAAATAGCCCCTTCAGCATCCTGAGAATACCACTTAGATGGAAAGGAAGGGAGGTCAGAATCTGAGTTCTTTTGAACTGATTGATTTCCCAAATGAGCACTGGAATATTTAGTACCTATTTCCCTGGTGCTTAAATATGAGATTTGGCAATTTATTTCTGATTCTTCATCATCATCATTATCTACTGCTTACAATGTGGTAATGTTTGCTTCTCCCAGGATTACTCTTAGAAACATTCAGAAACTTCAAGTAATAAAACCCTCATCCAGGCCTTTACAAAGAGTGACATTATTGGACTCTGGGTTATTATTCTTTTCCTGCTGCCCTGGAACATTGCCCATTTTTCTAAAAGGTCATGCAACTTTCTCTTGTACATATATATCCTGACGGTTTTAAAATATTACCTCAGATGTTACATTTCTGCTAGACATGTTGACAGCCAAAGAGAACAATTATTTGCAGATTCACAATTAAATTTTGCATTTCTCCCCCTTTCCTAAGCTGAAAAACAATGCTTTCTTTGCAGAGGTATGCCAGAAACTCCCCTGTATGTTTTTACCAACATTTACAAACATATTACTTTTCAAGAAACCCGTTCTGACAAGGCACTTGTAAAAATCTAAAAAATAAAGATATTTTTATTCCTACATCTCCTGGCTGGCATAAGGCAAGAGTGGTCAAGCTGCTTGGTGCTTGGACACATTTGCAAACAGGATAAGCTGTCACAGGCTCTACATACCAAACACACAACACAACACAACCTATTTTGCTGGCCATGACAAGAGTGCTTCTTTTAAGTCTAATTTTTTTGGGGGGGAAGGGGGCACCAGCGAAGGTCTCTCTGGGCACAAGTGTACCCATGGGCACCACAATGGTGACCCCAAGTAAGAGATTCAGAGCAGTGCTCTTTACATGGCTCCCAATCGATATTGTTACAAGTTCAACTCTTAATCAACCAAATCTAATTTTTTAAAAGGCATTTGTTTAAAAAGAAAAAAAGAAAATTCCTGTTCGTGGTTTATTTGTATGTTTTCAACTGCCAATATTATTTCACTTATAATGAAACTGTGCAGGAATCCATTTATAAATATTACATAGAATTTTGCTTTTGTGTATGCTAAGCTTAAAATGTCATGAAATACTTGCTCCTTCGAGCAGCTTATTCTCAGACTAGGCTATCTGATTTTGCTAGTCACAATATGGTCTAATAATACCAGTTTCACTGATGTGTTAGCTGAATTTAGCAGTGATAACTGAAACCTCTAAAATATTGGAATTCAGATTGTGTTGTGGACCCAGTAGTTGCAGAGCTTTAGGACAGTCTAGCAATCTCTTCTTGAACATGAAAATTATATATAATGAGTAGTTTCCTGAGTGGAAGATTGGTTGACAGAGCTATTTCTCCATTATAAGAAGTTATTTTAGTGAATTATATAAGTGAAATATAATTGCTAAAAAATAGAAACCATACAGCATGCTGTGGTAGTTTGTTTACTTACATATTATACATATAATCCAACTAAAGTCAGGCATTTTTACACTCCATTGATTTCACCAGGAGTTGTGCTTAACTTTCTCACTTGGAAACAACAGGACCAAAACATGCCTGAATTTGGCAGTTGTGTCCGATGTCAGCATCATGCATTATGCAAACCCTTTATCTTATCATTCACCTTTATATGTGATAATCCTCACACTAATGTGCTCTCTAGATGTGTGAGTAGGTCACGGAAACAAATGTCTGGCTTTCATAAAGTTCCATAGCTACAACAATTTTGCCTTTGTTGTTGGTATCATTTAAGATGATTCGTTTGAGCCGCAAGATTTATACAAAGAATGCAGCTGAACTGTGAAAACTGGGGAGGTGGGAGGGGGAGGAGAAAATAAACAGGAAACTTAAACACAGCCATATGGTCTAACTGAATCTTTTAACTTGCTCATAAATAAACGGTTGGAATAACTTCCTTTGCTTATTAGCTAATTAAGCCCTTCTAGCATGGACTACAATGGCCATAATAAAGCTGTTTTGCCATAACCTCCAGGCTTCTTCCATTAAGACTCCTGCTCCACACCATCTTACTATAAGGTATGCAACCTCTTTGCCAGCGTCTGTGAAACTCCACCTCCAAATGACAAAAGCTGCAAGGGAAACAAAAACTAACTCTTCAATTTTAAACTCAGTGTTTAGAATAGAGAAGATAAGGGGTTTTCTTCTTACACAAATAACCAAATATAGTCATTTGTCTGTATCATCTCCAATTAAGTATAATTACTTCTACCAGTTTTCATCATTGCACAAGATGCAGAGTAAACACTGCTAATTGTTCTATTAAGATCTACCTTTGAGAGAGGGCTTTGCCATTTCTCCGTTCTTTCTTCCTCTTCCCTTTTCTACGTAGTTTGTTTTTTATTGTGCTGTATGATGAAACGTTTCAATAAAATTTATGGGGGTGGGTGGGATCCATATGTCGTGGGAAGAAAACTACCATCAATCCCAGCCAGCATGTGCAAGGTTCAGAGTTGTGGGAATTGTAGTTCCACAGCATCCAGAGGGCATCACATTGGTTGCTCTTAACATGCAGATTGTTATCAACTGCCAAGGTGGAACTAGCAAGACACTGAAAATCCAGGGTTGGTTACTTGATCCAAAGATGGTTTACCAGGTAACTTGCCCTGGTATTATGATTAATTACCAACCCTTCATCCTAAGGTCCCAGTGCAATTTCTACTCAGAAGTCACTACCGCCTGGTAGGTGTGCATACGGGGCTGCATCCAAAGAATTTAGATATCCAAAAATTCACTTTATCATGAAAATATTGGCTGAAAAGCCTCACTTCACAGAAGTATGTTTATCCCCTGTAACAGTGCCACAAAATGTTCAAATCAGCAATTAACGTCCGGATCCTGAGACGTTTGTGAATGACAGATTAATTTGTAAATGAATGTGGAAATTTTGTGCACAGGGAAGTTCCAAGTGTTTATCAGAGCCCCCATTCACTGCTTCATTAAGATACAGAAACGTACAACACAGTATATTACACATACAATAGAAGGTACACATTTTTGTGTGTAAGATTTTAGAGGCACCGCTTCAAAAGAAGATACCAGTATCAAGTCACTTCGGAAAATTTGATTAGAAGTCTACACATGTAAAACCAGTGGGGGAAAACATTCCAGTTTTGTGTATTTTGCTCCCACATTTTCATTTTTGTTACATCCCTGCTCCCAAAGAGGAGAAGCGGGGAAAGAGGAGGAAATTGGCTTCATTGTGCCATTATAATTAATGTTTGTTTATATCACAGACTTATGTCACTATATGAAACACCTCTCCCAGCACAGCGCTGCATCTTAGCAAATTTAAACCAGCTAATTTTGGTGGGGTGGGGGTTGTATTTGTTTTTTTTAAAAAAATTATTCCATACATTTAATATAGACACATTTGAAGTGTTTTCAAATAAACACTACTCAGGGCAGGAACTGCCAAAGGCACATATTTTTCTTTCAATGTTCCCGGGAAGTGGTTTGTTAGGCTATTGTTCTCAATGAAAAACTCATGTGTTTGTTCAGCACAATATGGGTCGTTGCTTTGAGTGAAAGATTCCCTTGACATGGCAAAACCTTCAATTGAAACAAGTCTTTGCCAAGTATATTTTAACCAGATGCAGCACAGCTTTGATTAGCGGCCACTGGATTCCATGTCGGACAGATAATGATGGTTTTGCTTCCCTTTAGTGAGGAAACATCCCCAGCTTTTAATCAAGAAATACACATACCTATGAAGAGATACGCACAGAGCGCACCAAACAACTAATTTAAAACTGCAGTTCATGTCAACTTGCCTGACCTCTGACTGTTTAATCTTAACAGGACATATGCAATATCAACTAAAAATAAGCGTAATAAAATATTTATTTTGGCAGATACAGTATAGACATTGTAGAGGGACATGTGGTGCGTGGAAATTTTCTACCACACATATAGAGAGCAGAGAGGGCTCCAAATGAATTCCTGATTTCCCTCTTGTGGGAAAGCATCTATTGGATAATGATAATATTAAAATGGCAAAGACACGTGCCATTTTGGAATGCTGTTCCAGTTCTTCTGATTTGTGCCTGGGGGGACATGGGGAAGCTTGCCATTTATTGCATATAAGAGGGAATCAGAGTCGGCATGTAGCAGTAGAATTGCAGCAGAGTATTTCTTATTGACATTTCTGTACATGATCACTAGATCTATATAAAAACTAAGCATTTTAATTTTTATAATTCTCACATATAATTCTGGTAGCGTCATTATTATAACCCTACAAACAGTGGCTATGATTCCGTTCAAATTAAGCAACGGTATGCTTTGCATTTCAACAGACAAGGAAAATCATCACGCATCCCACAGAGACCAAGTGCCGTTTTAGAAGTTTAATTTTAGCTGAGATTGCTCCAATTGCTTTCAAATGGCTGAATCTAGAATGCAGTCCTGTCATCAGGAGCATCCCCTGGGCAGAGTGCCACTCAAGGAATGCTCTCACCAATGGAAGGACTGAGGCAACGTCTGCAGATTTCCCTCCACCCCTTGCAGCCCTCAGTGCCACCCATTACACAGTTCTATGTAGCAAAGGACTTCAGCAGCAGCAGCAGCAGCAGGAGATATTGGCACCTCCCTCCCTCCATCAGCAGGATCACTTTGCTGGATCAAACAACCCTTTTATGGATGAAATGAGTCTTTCCAACATTAGAATGCCAAGTCTGACTCTGTCCCATGGTGTTTTGCCCTCTACAGTAAAATGGAACCAAAGGGGGGGAAGTGAGCACAGAGAGAAATCTTGTTAGAGAAATCTTAAGTACAGTGGTACCTCGGGTTACATACGCTTCAGGTTACAGACTCTGCTAACCTAGAAATAGTACCTCAGGTTAAGAACTTTGCTTCAGGATGAGAACAGAAATCGTGCTCCGGTGGGGCGGTGGCAGCTGGAGGCCCCATTAGCTAAAGTGGTGCTTCAGGTTAAGAACAGTTTCAGGCTAAGAATGGACCTCTGGAACAAATTAAGTACTTAACCCGAGGTACCACTGTATTTAAACATCAATTCTGAAAACCATTGAGGCGCAATTGATGTGTAAGGGTTTAGTTCTGGGAATCAGAGATGGTCTGGCAACTTAACTATACATTTTTCGGAGAAAGCTAAGGAGGCATCTCTTTAGCCTGGCCTTTGACACCTGAGATGTATATTTTATATTGCTCTAACCACCTTGGGACCTTAGGATGAAGGACAGATAAAAAAATTAAGAAATAAATAATATATTTTACCAAAAGCCAGTAGGTGTATAGTGATTAGAGCCCAGGAAGATCTTTGTTCAAATCTGTATTCAGTCATGAATATCACTAGGTGACTCTGCGCCAGCTTCACCTATGGATAAAATGCAGGCGGAGAGGACTATGTAAGCCTCCTTGAGCTTCTTGTCATAAGTAAATTGAGAAAACCACCATGAATACAGCATTTCCCCTCTAATCACATGCCAAACCTCTAAACAGCTTTATGAACATGAGGGGAATTAAAAAGCAATTTGAGAATTTTGTAGGGCCAGCTTCTGTAAAAGTGACTGTGGAAAACAATTGAATGCACAAAGGACTCTGGATCAGGGCTATACAAGAGAATTACACTCAACAATTGAAGGAAGAATACTATATTTTCTATATATACTTATCTTTTTTGAATAGTAAATACACACATTCTTTCCATGGGAATACATGGCTTTCTCTGTATTAAATAAAAAATTAAATAAAAAGGACCCAAGTCAATCAAAGTTAAATAATCGTTCAAGTTGGTTTGATTTCTATGGCACAGATTTTAAGCATATTGGTGGATTTCTCTTTTAAAAACATCCGCATGACAAGAGAACAAAAGGATTAACTCACATATGAGTCAACAGCATAAGGCTAATAGTAATATTTCTACTTGCAATTGTGGTGAACAGGAAAATTGAAAATGTGTCGCTTTAGATTCCCCACTATTTTATTGAAAAGCAAGGCAGGGAAATATGAACTGAATTGTCACTGTTCCAGACAAAAAGAAGGAATCTCTAGTTACAAGTATGGACTTTACCACCAGGAAAACAGGTGTAAGAAGTAAAGGCGGTAATGCAGTTCGTTCAAAGTCATATTGTTCTAAACGAAAAAGAGCTCTTTGGATTGTTTACTTAGCAAAATGAAAAGATCTATGCTTTGAGTGCGGCTTTTTTCCATGTTCACATTATGTATGTTTGGGTCTGTCATGGAAATGCAAACTGTAGCTGCAGTGCAGACAATAACAAACATGACCAGTCTCCTAAAACGTCTGGGAAGTGAGATCTATGATTAGGTGAGAGGCAGTCACAGGCAACCCAGCCTTGAAAGGGATGGAGCTTGTGCTGATGGAAAATCGAGGATCAGAGGCATAGTCGGTAAACAGATAAAAGTAAAAGATAAAATACAACTGCCACAAAGTTTAATTAATTTCAACTTCATATATTTCTCTGAAAAAAAGGTTGCACATTCCTTTGAATGGGTGGGGACTAATTAAACCAGAAACAAATTAGGGCCATTGTTCAATGGGGCTTATTTTTAAAAAGATACCTCAATGTTACTAAAAGGCTATAAAAAAAAGGTGCACAATACATAAATAGTTAATATTTTGTGCCAATGACTAATTTAAATAGGGCTCTGGTGTTACATCACTGGGAGATCTTGAAGCAGAGACAACTTATATCTTGGCCAATTTCTGCTGAAGGAAACTTCACTTGCAGTATTATACATTTGTCAATGATGTAAAAGTTTACTTTGGTCATGGGTTGGTAACCCAATAAATATATTTACTGCAAGAGTATTAATCTACAGAACCTTTCAGAGAACATGTGCTATGCACTATGCTTAAAGAACTCCTCTGCTAGGCTCCTGGTTTGTATTTTCATTGGTTAATTATCACAATCATTATTAATATAAAGTTTTCACTGAATTGATACCCCGCCTTTGGACTGTGAAGGCATAATTTAGAAATGGTGATTTTATTCCAGCTGAAGTACAAGAAACCATTGAACAAATTAGATAGATACTAGTAACTGCAGTTCTGCTGATGAAAGGAACTTTTTCAAACCTGTATCTGCCACTGAATGTGCAATCAGTAGGAAGACAAAACCTAAAAAATGGGATGGAATTCAACATTGTGTTCCTCCAATTGTTCTGTTTGCATAAGCATTTAGCTTGTGTTGGAATGATGCCCCCCTTTGTGTTGTTCTAGGGGTTCTCCACACACACACACACACACACACACACACACACACACACACACACCAATTTCATGGAGTGCAGAGGACGGGGACACACCACTGCGCAATGGAAGTCCTTGTGCCTGGCTTCTGCTGACGGAGCTGCTTAGGTGAATGCCATCTATATGAAGCTGACTTGTGCTCCAGAAATAAACATTAAAGCAGGGGTTGTAAACTTGTGGCCCTCTGTACTACAACTTCCATCAGTCCCAGCCAGCAAAACCAAAGCTTAAGGATGATGGCAGTTGTAGAATCTACCCACCCCTACATTAGAATCTAATGTGAGATATGACAGTCTATTCATAATCCAATTAGCAACTTGGTTTTCAATCCTTCCCCTCACTTCCTCAAAGAAAATCCCATTGAATTCAATAGGGCTGACTTCTGAGTAGATATGGATAGGACTTTGCAAGTCTCTAAGGCAAAATAGCAGGTTATGGAGCTCTCATTTCCTTAGACCACTCCCATCAATACACTCATGTATGGATACCCTATTTTCATTTGCCACACAAATCGCATTCACAGGGACTATTTGTTCAGACCTTCTCAAGAATCAATGACCTTCTTCCCATTTCTATATATGACCGTCTGTATAATCTCCAAAAGAAGGGCTGTTGGAGAACTCTCATGTGCAAAGCAGGTATAATCCACTCATGGGATTCACCCCTCTTCTACAATATCCTGAGGCAAACAGCTAATGCTGTCACAGAGGATTATACAGCTTTTGCTTTATTTTGGGGTTACTGGAAAGCCGAGGATGTTGGTGCCCCAGTCACTCCAGTTCACAAGCTGCCGATACTTGTAGCAGAATTAAGCACAATTGAACCTCAGTGTAAACTAGACCACCTTTTGCATTAGCCCCTGAGACCATCTGACCTTCAAGGCCAGAACTGTCCTGAGACCGTATGACCTGCAAAGTCAGAACTGTCCAGCACAATGCTATGCAGTGCTGGGTTGGCTATGATCCCCAAGGAAAACATTCTCTCTGGGAACGGAAATGGCTCTTGTCCTGTGCCCCAAGGATAAAGAGACATCAGTCTTGTTAAATCACTGTGGGAAGAGAGTTCTATAATCACGCACCCTGCACTAAGAATATCCTGCAACCAGATGTGTAAATCAAGGGCTTGCACCAGCAAACCAGATGATGCCAATTGCTGAGATAGTACAGTTCTGCCTTTGTTGCTTGAATAGAGCTATTGTCTCATTCAGTGATTGCTGTCAGTTTATTAATGCAACTTTGTGTTTCTTAGTACGAAGCCTAGGCTTGCTCTTCTAAAACTGCTAGGGAAGTGGGGAAATGGTTTTAATTAATTTGATTGTGATGTTAGTGCACATCTACAAGTAATATAAAGATGTCATACACAAGGGTTGGAAAACACAGGAGGGGGTTGTTTTTACAAGTAACTGTTTGGCATGTGGCAACTACTGAAAGGGGAGCATCATGTTCAGGCGTTCAGCCAACATGTTTCGAACAACCAGGGGAGTGTACAAGATCATTTTGCAGTCTGGTTCCCTCCCTGGGGCAGCAAAATTTGGTTGAAGAAAGGTGATCATTTGAACAACTGGCCAAGGAGAAACCACTAGCATACCTGTCCACTGTTTTGCAATCTGAAGCCTTATGGACATGTGGGTGGTAGTTTGGCACCTATCCATGTGGTTCTGTGAGAATAAATAAAGGGATTAAGTCTGTACTCAATCAGCCTGGGAGACTCAAGTCAAGGCAAACACTTAATTATTATTTAGTAAATTTGTACACTGCCCTTCATCCAAAGATCACAGGGCAGTTCACAGCATAAAAATACAAAATGACAATACAAAATAAAACAAAGACAAACCAATAACCCCACCTCCCACAAACACATTTAAAAGGCTATAGAAAGCTAATCAGCCAAAGCCTAGTTGAGAGGCACATTTTTGCCTGGTGCCTAAATATGTATAATGAAAGTGGCAGGTGAGCCTCCCTGGAAAGAGAATTCCTCAAACTGCAGAAATGGCCTGTTCTCGTGTTGCCAGACTCCAGACCTCTCATGGAGGAAGCACACAAAGAAGAGCCTCAGATTATGATTGCAGAGTCCAGGTTGGTTCATATGGGGAGGGGTGGTCCTTTA
This sequence comes from Podarcis muralis, assembly GCF_964188315.1. Taxonomy (NCBI): domain Eukaryota; kingdom Metazoa; phylum Chordata; class Lepidosauria; order Squamata; family Lacertidae; genus Podarcis; species Podarcis muralis. The sequence goes on from NC_135656.1 coordinate 81,580,676, forward strand.
GACATTGTAGTCCTGAGCCATTTAAGGCTTTGTAGGTCAATAACAGCACTTTGAATTGGGACTGGAAATTAATCAGCAGCCAATGCAGTAGGGCCAGGATTGGTGTAATATGCTCAAAACCTTTTGTCCTGGGTGAGCAACCTGGCCACCATTCTGCACTGACTGAAGTTTCCAAACTCTCTTCAGTGGCAGCCTTACATATAATGTGTTGAAGGAATCTAACACAGAGGTTTGATACCAGAGAACAGAGGACAGAAGAAGTTTGTCTGTCCCTGTACACATATGGGTACAGCTGAGCCACCAGCTGAAGCTGATGTAAGGCACTCACCGCCACTCAGGCACCTGAGCCTCCAGCAACAGCAAAGTATCCAGAAGTACCCCCAAGCTATGTACTCGCTCCTTCAAAGGGAGTGTAACCCCATCAAGAGCAGGCAACATCCCATCCGGTCTAGGGAACCACCCACTAACAGCAAGCAGTTCTGCCAACTCCGCTAAGAGAAATGCTAAAACAGAAGCCTATAGAAATGCAACACACTGTTGAAATATACCGGCATCTTAAGTTAACAAGTCTTTTTGCCAAGTACTTTTCAGCAACTGCTGTTAACTAGTCATTGTCTTGGAAAGGCATTTTGGAATTAAAAGGGAGGGGAGATGCACCTGAAACAAAACAGAGAATAACTAACCAAAGTGAGGCAAAGCACCTCCAGATTTAGAATTTCAGCGTTAGAAAAAAAAGATATAGCAAAAATGGACAAGCAGTATTGTGTTAAAAAAAGGCAATCAATGATAAGGGAGTCAGTTATTATCAAAATATTATAACAATGAACCAGAACTAGAACTGGAATGAATTGAGGCTGTTAAGAATGAGAGTGGAAGTGTGCTGCTGCTTGTTTGCAATGTCTGCCTCTGTGCCACATACCGTATTTTTCGCCCTAAAGGACGCACCGGCCCATAGGACGCACCTAGATTTTGGGGGGGGGGGAATAAAGGGGAAAAAGAAGTCGCGCCGGGTTCCCACAGCTTGCGGAGAGCTGCGCGAAGCCCGTTCTGGGAGCATGCGGGGCTGGGGGAGGGGGAAGCCCGCCGCCTGCCTCCAAACCAGGTTGGGAGACGGCGGGCTTGCGCGCTGCGCCTCCCCGCTGTCCCCCGAGCTTGCGGGGCTGGCGGCGGGGAGAAGCACGCTTCTCCCCGCCGCCAGCCTCCAAACCACGTCGGGAGACAGCAGGATGGTGCGCTGCGCCTCCCTGCTGTCCCCTGAGCTTGTGGGGCTGGAGGTGGGGCTCTCCTGAAGCCTGGAGAATGAGAGGGGTCGGTGTGCACCAACCCCCTTGCTCTCCAGGCTTCAGCGAAAGCCTGCATTCGCCCCATGGGACGCATACACATTTCCCCTTCATTTTTGAAGGGGGAAAAGTGTGTCCTATAGGGTGAAAAATACGGTACCTATACAACAATCTCTGTCAAATCATTTCCCCAGAATAGTGATATAGGAGGCACAAAGCTTTGGTTTTCCTGAACCAGGATTCAGAATCAAATCAAGCTCCAAATCAGAATGTGAACCAAATATTACAGGTGGCTCACGCACCCAGTTTATTGGGAGACAAGATATTCCAGAAAGCATTTCCCTAGATCATTTCTTTAGATGACAGAAATTTCCCAAATTGGTTTTTTTTAAACTACAAAAACTTCTCAAAAGTATCCAGAAGTCTAAATGTGGCCTGTAAATCACTGGCTACTCACTTGTGATCTTTGGGAACTCATGTATATTGTACAAAAGTTCACTAATCACAGTCATCCTGACTAAACCCTCAGCATTTTAAGTTGAATAGTTGAAGCCACTTTGGGGGCTGCCTTGTGTGGTGTGAGATTCTGTAGTATAGTAGAGTACACAGATTGTCTGCTGCAGTTCTACCTGGATTTACTGGAGCTGAGAGCCCACAGCTGTATAATCTGGGCTGTGCTGAGTGGAGAGAATGTGAGTTGCTACATACTTTCATTTAGGTGGAAGTAACCTTTTCCTAAATAGCACAAACTATGAGCAAAGGAACAATGCTCCAACCCAGCAGCCCAGATTTTCACCCCACATAATAGCAATATTTTCTACCTCATAACATTGACCTGAAGATAAACTGGTTACTACTTTTCAAAGTTGCGGGACGCGGGTGGCGCTGTGGGTAAAACCGCAGTGCCTAGGACTTGCCGATCACATGGTCGGCGGTTCGAATCCCCGCGGCGGGGTGCGCTCATGTCGTTCGGTCCCAGCGCCTGCCAACCTAGCAGTTCGAAAGCACCCCCGTGTGCAAGTAGATAAATAGGGACCGCTTACCAGCGGGAAGGTAAACGGCGTTCCGTGTGCTGCGCTGGCTCGCCAGAAGCAGCTTGTCACGCTGGCCACGTGACCCGGAAGTGTCTGCGGACAGCGCTGGCTCCCAGCCTGTAGAGTGAGATGAGCGCACAACCCTAGAGTCTGGCAAGACTGGCCCGTACGGGCAGGGGTACCTTTACCTTTTACTTTTCAAAGTTATTTTTCAAGTCATCATCTTAAGGAGAAGGTACAAATGCTTCCAACTGGCTACTCACTTCCAGGTCCCAGCAAGGTCAAACAGCTAAAGATGGGAGGATTAACAATTACCCCCAAAGGGTTATGTAAATAATGAAGGTTGTCTTCATTCCATTAGTTGCTGTCACAGTTGTCCTATGACACCAGGAATGTGATATGCATAAGTATCTCATAGTGTTCTTTCTCTAACTTTGGATGGCATGCCAGCTGCAACAATACTTAGAGAAGAGTTGATCTGGCTTCATTACTTAATGACCAAGTAATACAAGGATGGTCAAAAACTTAACTCTCATCAGCCCCTGCCTACATGGCCAAAGGTCAAGGATGTTGGGAGTTGTAGTTTAGAAATATCAGGAGGGTGCAGAGTGGACTACACCTGAACCAATGACATAAGGAAAACAAGACTGTCTTTGAAACCCATTCAAAAACTTGAAATGGAGCAAAACATGGTCCCCGGATTGTTAACTGATACTGACCGATGCAAACATTATTCCAATGTTAAAATAGTTGATGTTTGGTGGATTTCTTTTAATACGTTCATCTGGATTCCAGACATTTACCATATTCTACTTTTCCAATGGATGTGGTATTTCTATAATTATAAACTTGATGCTATCCTCCATTTATCTGAAGACATTGATTTATTTGTATGCCCGTTTAAACCATACTTTATACCTTTTCTAATGATGAAAACACAAAGGGCCACATGCAAAGAACAGAAATAAATGGGTGAGGTGGGGTGGGGTGGGGTGGGCAGAGTGAGATGGTGAGGGGAAGCTCATTTCTAAAATATTGCCAACTTCAAAATCATTATTTTCTCACAACATTGATTTCAAAATATCTTCTTGAATACAGGAGAAAAGAAAAAAGCTCAATAGGCTTTCTTGATTTTAGTATTATAGGAACACTCTGACGCCAAATACACTTGGGAAATTCTTAGCAATTCTTAGCAATTTCCTAGGATATGTGTCAAATGCCAATAGAATAAAATGAATGACTATATTGTTTACAACACTTAGCAAACACTGTACAAGAATTAAACTAAAGTACAACTTGTCCAAGAGGGCTTAATCCATGAAAGACATAGGAAACCAGCTTAATTTGTCAAGATGGCAGCCATTAGCTCTGAAAGGTTATGCAAATAGAGAAGATGGATGATAAAGTGCAGGCCACCCCCATTGTGTCAAACATAAATAAACTCTGTACAAAACTGACAGGTAGCTAATTTGTTTTGCAGGGAAGACAGGTAATGGGACACCTCTGTACGCCACAAGAGACTACATCATGCCTTAATGCAAGTAGCTTTAGATAAAAGTTAGTATTTGGGGGGAAATTAATTATCTGCCATGGTCATAAATAGCTGTTTAGTACTAAATTGAAACTCAGTTGAAATGCTGGCCTTTTTGAATATTAACAATGCTTCAGAATATGGACTTGCAATGCAACAGGTAAAACTGAGCAATTTTAGCTAATATATCTGTGACATAAGAAGCTAGCAGAAAACAATGATGCCTTTTCTAACGTTCATGGAGACTTTATAAGGAATCCTTTATTCTAAAAATAATAGTAATACAGAAAACTATAACAAAAAAATTCAGGTAACTCTTTTCCACTTCCAGTAGCAGCATGAAAGACAACAAACAATCCATGAGAAAAAGCTGCACTGTGCTATCACTGCATCTCCAGGCAAGAAGAGCCTCACCTATTGAATTTCTGCCTATCATATCAAAGGGCTAATAGCATTGTCAGAGAAAAACACTATGTGAAACAGGCAAAAAGCAGATAGAATCAAATTCTGGGCTGTGTTGTGATGTCCTAATAAGTAAATCACTTGGGCATAATTTAAAGCCAAAAGAACAGGAGGGGGCAATTTTTAACAGGCAACATAATGGGGCTTCAGAAGAATCAGGGATAGAAATATAGACACACACACACACACACACACACACACACACACACACACACAGTGTTTGTTGTTTAGACTAAAACCCCCACTCAGCCAACAAGTACCATGTCCCACTGCTGTAAGTACTATTGAAACCTATGGAACAAAGCTGGTTCTAAGCCTGGGCACAAAATGTAATCATACCTTTCCTGATTTAAGTTGACTTAACCTTGGCTTCTTCAGTCTGAATAGACTCAATTACCTCTCCAGGGCAGCTAAAGCCATGCAAGTATATTGAATCATAATGCAACAATGAAAACGACTACAAATTCATCATGCTGTCCCTGAACCAGCAAAACAGCTAAGTATATGGTTAATTCTGAAGTTCCCAAAGATAGGAAACTATGTGCGCTCTTGCTGCACCTTGCTTCGTGCCCTGAATGCGAGCTTTCTAAGGATATCTGCCTCCCCAGTATTGGAAACAGCAAGCTGTAAAACATGGGAATTTGGTATGATCCAGCGGGCCTTTTTATGGCCATATGTGTTACTGCAGAATGATATACTTAGGTAAGGGTAAAGGGGACCCCTGACCATTAGGTCCAGTCGTGGCCGACTCTGGGGTTGTGGCGCTCATCTCGCTTTATTGGCCGAGGGAGCCGGCGTACAGCTTCCAGGTCATGTGGCCAGCATGAATAAGCCGCTTCTGGTGAACCAGAGCAGTGCACGGAAACGCCGTTTACCTTCCCGCTGGAGCGGTACCTATTTATCTACTTGCACTTTGATGTGCTTTTGAACTGCTAGGTTGGCAGGAGCAGGGACCGAGCAACGGGAGCTCACCCCGTTGCGGGGATTTGAACCGCCAACCTTCTGATAGGCAAGTCCTAGGCTCTGTGGTTTAACCCACAACGCCACCCGCATAACAAATGACAACAGCTGGAGGAGGGGAAATACAGATTACACTGAAAAGGTGGCCACCCTCTTATTTTCCTACTTGAAAGAAGGTGATCACTCCAGCCCATTGTACTGGCTACCCACTACAATGTGAATACAAGACAGCCACAATGGTCTGGGTAAAGTTAGGAAAACATGGCTGGTGTGTTGGAAAACAATTGAACAACATCGAGGTGACACCACAGCAGGAAGCCCTAAAGCCAAGGAAGGAAGAGAAAGAGTAATGAAATAATAATTCTTCTACTGAGCACTGCTAACTCACACCTCTTCTCCTTCAGGAAAGATGCGGAAATTCAACCTGATTAATCATTTCACAAAGTCATTAAAATGAGCAGAGAATAAAGCAGGTTGCCAATTGCCTCCTATGAACTTTTGTCGACTAGTACTTCCCAAAATGCTGGCCAGCAAGGCCAGGAAAGGATATGGTACCACAGGAAATGTGTCTCTGAAGTTTCCCTAATGAGGAAGGGGCTTACTAGGTTCTTGCTGCTATTATGTTCAATTGTAATTTTATGAGCTGATACACTTGTGGGAAGAAAAGAGACAGACACTCTTCTGGCAGATTAGTTAGCCCTTTAAGGGGTCTGCTGTTAATTTTGATTATTCATCTGCACATCTGTCTTTGCCCAACTGTGACATGAATACAACTCCTTACCGCTAACTCCATTTAATCAGAAGCTTGTCTCCAAAGAAATCTGTCAGCTTGTTTGACCTCTTAACAGATCTGCATCTAGAGTTACAATCTAGTTCAAAGTCAGATCTCACATTTCCAACAGCTTGGATAAAGGGAGAACTTTGGCTTCCACCTATCTGGGCCTGATAGCTTCTGACCCCCTCCCTGGCCACCCCCAGTCACCACCTACTGATAGCTTGCATTTTTGAAATGGCATTTTGAGCTGCAAGACTGACAATTGCTCCAGAACTCGGGATACAACCAAAGAAAATAAATGCATTACATAGATACCAAAAAGTCACCCTCTCTTCAGATATTTAACAGTTCATTGTATCATAATAATTTCCCTCCTTTCTTGTATTGCTTGACTATCTCCCAGAGAAATGTAAGCTGAAACATTTGAACATTCATCTCAGGCTATTCATTCACTTGATATGTTCTCTGAAAGTTTTAAAGCGGGGTATTACACAGTTCAGTTAAACCTCAAAATTAACTTATTTTAAGCAGTAATTACCTCTTTTTGAGTGATCTGCAGTTGAGCTGTCAGGAGCATAGCTGTCAACCTTCCCTTTTTTTTGCGGGTAATTCCCTTATTACAGCGCCGTTTCCCACTATACCGGATTGTTAGATATCCCATAGACTGTCTCCGGGACAGGTGAGGCTGCTGATCCCTTATTTTCAAATCCAAAAGTTGACAGCTATGCCGCTGGTCCCTTATTTTCGAGGCTGCTGATCCCTTATTTTCAAATCTGAAAGTTGACAGCTATGGTCGGGAACTGTTTATCAGAAGGTGGGGGTAGTGAGACTAAACAGGTATTTGTCCCACTCCTGTGGCAGCGAGGTAAATATTAAGATTAGTTAAGGTAACAGGTGAGCACACAGGCACCTTTGGAGGCGAAGAGGGCTTCTGGAGGCCAGCTGCTCTGGGTTGTGGGCCCTGATCCTGAATATGAAATGTTCTTGAGCAGGCATCCCGAAACTCGGCCCTCCAGATGTTTTAGGACTACAATTCCTGATCAAGGTGTCCCCCCTGCCAGGTAAGTATGGGACTACTGGTCCTGTTAGCTAGGGATGATGGGAGCTGTAGTCCCAAATTATCTGGAGGGCCGAGTTTGGGGATTCCTGTTCCTGAGGCTCATTTGATGCACCAGCCTGGAATTTTAGGGCCCAGGTAGGAAGGCCACCCTATTCACCATAAGGTGGGGCCGGGGCTTTGGGCCTATGCATTGCCATGTACTTTGGAAAGAGGAGGGTTTGGCTTGCCATGGTTGAAATTAAGTTAGCTTCCTGCTCTTCTCATTTCTCCTCTAAGTATTAAAAATAAAATGCCACCCAAGTTCAACCCTTCATTAGTGTTTCACCTCCTGGGTCCAGTCACAAAAGTACTTTGGATCTGCTGATGTCTGAATGGAACATTTTAAAAATAAGTCAGTGGGAATCAGCCTGGGCTAATACACACCAGGCTGTTTTGCATACTTTAATATTGAAAGTCACTTCATCTGCTGATACAACACCACCCCAGAAAAGTATATAAAGATGGGGTCCTAAAACAGTGTTATTAAACTATTCATTCAGTTCTACTGAAATGTGTGTAAATGTGAAAGCTGTTAAAAAGGGATTAATTGTTGTCCACGCTACTAAGATATTAGTGTAAAATGACCTCAAGGTTTAAAAGCACCATATGAAGGGGAGAACAGTAATCTTGCTCTGCTGCTCCTAATGAATAACAAATGGGCCTTCACAATTTATTTAGTTCAATACAAGCTGACATTACAACTCATTCTGCTGGGTCTTTTTTCTTCTTCTTCTAAACTCTGTGGTAATGCATCATCTTGCCTGGCTGTATGTCATCTTCTAGAAGGTCAACAAAGGTATGTGCCCCCCCCCCCATGTTTAAGTTATGAAAAACTTTGACAAAGCCTGGACTAGCCTGCTCTGTTTTATTCTTGCTGACATCTTTGACTCACATTCTTCTAATGGAGCATCTAACATTTTTTATAAATAAGTCTTTTTACCTGATAAATAAATTTAAAAACCCCCACACAAAAATATATACTGGGTATTTTTGTGCCTTAAAATACAGTATCTTCAACCTGGATGTTTAAATGAGCATTATAAAGCATACTGCTATTTATTGTCATTTCAAAGGTACTTAGAAATATGTATTATGTTGCTGTGGACAATTAGCCTTTTATCCAATTTTACTTGATAGTTTAAACTCTCCCACCCTAAGGTTTTAATTATCCCTCTCAGCCAGCCCTCTTAGGCCTCGGTTCATGCAGCTGGCAATCTGCCTCAGTGATGTTATAACCTTGTTAACGTAACAAAAGAGGAGTTTACTTAAAACTGTACTGACTATGGACTTAAGCCAAATTTACTTGAAAGAGGAAAGAGACTGTCAAAAATCCTACAGTAAACATAGGAAAGCAGTTCTTTCATAACCTTCACCTTAATTCATATAGACAAGTAATTTACATGTAAGTGGATTCATATGGTCTGGAAGGGGGCCTCCCCCTAGAGCCGGACTGCTTCATGTCCCCTCCCCATCCTGCACTCTCTTTTCAGAGAATTGCAAGGTTTACCAGAAGACAGAGCATCTGCAGGGTTTGAATCACAACAAATTATAAGGTAAACATTTATAAAACTAGTCAGCATCAATATGAACAGAATGAATTTCACCAAGCCATTTCCAAATCCAGGCAGCCCTCTTGTCAAAACCATTGTTTACATTCAGTAAAGACTTCTATGTCGAGAGTGTAAAGTTGCATTACTCTAATGAAGTAATGGTTACATTACCCTAAAATGTAAGTGGCTTGTCAAATTCTGATATCCCCCATTCATTTAATGACCACATTACAGTCAGAATTTCCTAAATCTGTTTAATTAAAATCATTTTTTTAGGTTATACACCAATAGAACCTTATGTTAAGTTAGACTAAACAAAATATCGCTGGACGAATATGGAAATCTTCATGGAGCTGGGACCCTAAGCACACTAATGTGAAAGTGAATTCTACTGAATTTTCAAGTATGCTCTTCTCAGATCATGATATAAAAAGTAGGAAAGACAGGTGTGCAAACTCATTGCAACTATGAATGAAACTTTGACCTACACAGATATTTTCAAGGGATATTTGTTTACTTAAAAGTGTTTCTAGAATGCTTAATGTTTTAAAATCTGTTAAGTGATATCTAAAAATAAAAAGTGTCATAAAAACAAAGATACAACATAAAACTGGTATGAGCAGTATTATAAACTTGTTATTCAGTTATAGCAAGGTCTAATACATGGAGCAAGGAATGAAATCTAAATGAGAAACTATGAAATCTAAATGAGAAACTCACAATGGAAGCATTCAAAATGCAAATTTACCAAGTTCAAACCTATCAAATACTCTGAATATTGAATGGCCTCAAGCCATCCATGCTGATCTGTGGCAATGCCTCTGTTAGGCCCTAGATGTTGAGCTGCCAGGAAGGAAACCTAACTTTCCTTGGCTTCCAATATACCTAATATGGTGGCATGTAGGATATAGGCTAGCTGAAACTCATTAAAAGTCACAAGGGATATTTTAAGCAGGGAAGGCAGATTAGGCATTGCTAACCAAGAGGTTGTTCCATGGAAATATGGGGTGGGTGGGTGGAGGAAAATGATTTTATACATACAGTTTTAAGGGATAAATATCATCTATCAGATGTATTCCAATGGCAATATCTGCAGCTACAACATCTTGCAATAACAATGTTTGGATCAGACCAGAAAATATTTAGAATCTATTGAATTCCATTATGTTTGTGTAGAAAAGGACTGTCTAACACAGTTGTTTGTTGGTGATGTAATAAGAATAATTCCTCTTTGAAAAGTATGTTCTTACAGTGTCCTAGTTTTGGGAGAAAGTCTTGAACTGTATAAATTTGACTGTAGGAAAAATACCAAAATTTTCAGAGGAAAATATTCTTTTGAATGATATACCTATTATATGGAAGTTGACAACTGGACAATGCAAATGGGTTCTATGTGCCCTAGGGCCAAAAGACTGGAATTGATGAACTGGAAGGACAAAAATATGCTCCCCTTTAATCAATGGATTGAAGACATGACAGAACTTGCAACATATGAGTGGATTTTTTTTATAGATGAAGACATTGTTTGGATAAATATATTGATATTTGGAACAAGTTTATACTGAATATAGTAGGTTATTAATAATCATATATGTATTAGCAAACTTTAATGGAGTTTAAATAATCATCAGTAAATAGGCAGTAAATTCACTGTGTTCACAAAACATACTCTTTAAAAAGTGGAACACTTGGTTGGTTTTTTACAACCTGCAGTGTGGTTTCATTTAATTGTAGAATCCATGCTGAGAGCATAGAGAGTCATATGCCAAATTAAATACAAACAAAACAGCAGGATGTTGATACAACTGTGACTTCCACGGGAAGTAGTTAGGATGGTAATGTGACCTTCTTGGAACTTGGGCTGAAATTCTCCTGCAATTCCTGTTTCTGCCCAATAGAACTGTAACACAGCATGTCTTAACTAACGTTTTTGATACCAACTTGCTGGCACCGTAAATATGAGAAGAATTCAAATGAAGGTCTTGTTCTTGATGGTCAGAACATTCCTATAGTCATATTATGCCAGGACTGAAGATAAGCTGCCCCTACACCAGTGGAACAGAAGCCATATCCAATGTATGCTCTGTTTGGGAGGGGAAAGGAGGAGAGGGGGAAATGTCATAAAATGAGATACATACCCCCACACCTCTGGGAACAGTGTCCACCAACCAGAAACTATGCTTGTGGCCATGCCCATAAGCGGCGCACACACAGAGGTAATCAATTAACTCACAATGATGGGGACATCATGGAGCTCCCCCCACCCCCCATTCTGGACATGAGGAATACAGGCTCTGCAGGAGGAGCCCTAGTCCAAAAGAACACCTCATGTTTTACATGCTGCAGGTAACAGATTTGAATCCAGGGTACACCTCCAGGAAAGGGAGAAGGGCATCCTCACCTTAAACACAACTGAGCCACTGCGGGCCCAGGGGCAGTGAAACCATGGGCAGAAGGCCCTAAGGCTGGTATAATTGCAATAAACACAGGGCAGCCATTCCTTCTGAGTAGACACAATTAGGATTGCCCTGGTGAAGATTTAAGTCTTGAATATTGCACATGGAATGTCAAAGGGCTGAAAGTCTTTGCATGTTTTATAGAGGAGATAAAAGTTTTAATCTACAACATGATACACAGCCCGGAAGTTTAACCAACAAAATTATTGCAAAATGGGTATTGTAATCTTGCAACAAATATTTGAAATGGTTTTGTGCAGTGCATAATCCCAATGTGTGCATGTGTTATGGAAAACCCTGAGGAAATAAAAGAGGTATTCTGCCAGGGCTGATCTTAGCCAAAATCTACCTTTATTTAAGATCATTGGAAACATGCTTTCGCAAAGTTTTATTAACTGAGGAAATAGTAATGATCAAAATGATTAAATAGGATCATATTTATATTGAAATGAGGCCAGCAAGGGAATGTGTGGGCCTCCATCTCTGATACAATACGAGTACAAATGGTTCAAAAGACAGAAGCGACAGTGAGGGAGTAGATGACTGGAAAGCAAAGTTAAGCTTCTGTTTTCAGGGATATCTTTCTCTCTCCCTTTTTGGAGGCTGGCTGAATTATACCCTTGTCTACTGAAACCCTCTTAGTTTAATTCCCACAGGCCTCAGTGACACCTAGGGCAGCGCTGATCAACTGCAGGCTCCTACATCGCTAATCTCAGCCAGCAAACTGATTATGATTTTAGCAGATGTTACAAAATAGAATGGGTCCGTTTTCCCCTTCTTTAAATAGGAAATGCTGCATGTTTCAGACAAGCTAAAGAGACTCAATTCACTTGAGTGAAATTAAATTTTTGCCTTGTGACTTGGTTTTGCATAAGATGTTTGTATATGAAGAGTAAGAGACAGGCTCACGGAAATAGTGCAAGGGTTTTAAATGAATGCGGTTCCCTCCTTTTGTGATCTCTCTGCGCCAGCACATAACATATTCAGAATATCCTTGATCTCTTTGGCTAAAAGAGAGGCCCTCTTTCTTCTCTTATCAAGCATGAATCAGCTCTTCCATGCCTTCTTCTGTGAGTGGGGTGGCTGCCTTTCTACTCAGTTCTTTTTTCACAGCTGCAGTAGTAGTATCATGGTAAATACCAGTCTCAATCTAGCATAGGTTCTCCACTTGCGGGTGGCGCTGTGGGTTAAACCACAGAGCCTAGGACTTGCTGATCAGAAGGTTGGAGGTTCAAATCCCCACGACAGAGTGAGCTCCTGTTGCTCGGTCCCAGCTCCTGCCAACCTAGCAGTTCAAAAGCACATCAAAGTGCAAATAGATAAATACGTACCCCTCCAGCGGGAAGGTAAATGGCGTTTCCATGCGCTGCTCTGGTTCACCAGAAGCGGCTTAGTCATGCTGGCCACATGACCTGGAAGCTGTACACCGGCTCCCTCGGCCAATAAAGCGAGATGAGCGCCACAACCCCAGAGTCGGTCACGACTAGACCTAATGGTCAGGGGTCCCTTTACCTTTACCTAACTTTAACTGGGTTGGGCTACTTGTAATTGATTTTTATCAGCATTGCGTTGTTGTTGGTTAATCAGAGGGACTGGCCACAGCACAAGATAGAAGCCTTGGGTATTGGCCATGATCTAGAGCAGAATCCACAGTGCGTGTAATTTCCCAAATTCATAGAATTGGCTTGACCTTGCTCTTGTTGGGTGAGTAATGGATGACTGTGTGACCATTACAGCCCACTAGATCATGACAGTTGAGTGAGCTGGTCTTGGGCATAATTCAGTTATAGCTCTTTTAAGCAATTATAGCAATTTTAAGCAAATTATGTATTTGAGCCAGTCCACACCAGCTATCATCTCAGTCCTAAAAGCATGCATAAGCATGTTCTCTTGATTTGATTTTTATTTGGAACTGGGGAAGATTTTGCTTAGTATTTCCAAGAGTTCTCAGGCCAGCATATGCATCAGTATCTTTTCCAGGTCAATAGACTTTGTTGGAGGGAATCAGAAATGCACCTTATCTTAATTCATTCTTATTATTTATTCCATTTCACCATAAGGTCCCAGGACAAGTCACAGCAAGTAATCTCTTGCCAGCTCACATTTCCAGACACAATTGAGACTCTGAGCCAAAGAGAAAGTGTGGTTAACAGAGTGGGGCAGGTTGGTCCTCTCTGGTAATCGGAAACGACTCAATGGATGGGGCATAGCTGCCACATCAGCTTCCTAGCAGGTAGGTTACTGCTGCTTACCAGGAGCGGGAAGGACAAGGTGGCAGGGGGTGGTGTTAGTCTTCTTCTGTTGGTGTGTTTGTACCACAGTGACTTTGCCACCACGTTCCATTTTGCTCCCAGTAAGCAACAGCGGCCCACCTGCTGGGAAGCTATCAAAGTGACGCCGCACCATCCAGTTAAGCACTTCTACATTCAGAATTATAGTGATAATGTGTTGTCTGGTGGAGTGCTTGAAGTCATCAAGTGTGTGTGTGTGTGTGTGTGTGTGTGTGTGTGGTCTGTCTGTCTATAAGAAATTTTTGACCCAAAAAATATGTGGTGTAGAAAGATTTTATAAACTAGTTCAGCAATTGTGTTTACATTGCAGAAATTGATTTTACCAGCCATTGTAGCATATATAAGATATATATGCATATATTGCACTTTCTTTTTCTTTAGGAAGTTGCTCCATACTAAAGGTAAAGGTAAAGGACCCCTGGATGGATAAGTCCAGTCAAAGCCAACTATGGGGTACAGTGCTCATCTCGCTTTCAGGCTGAGGGAGCCAGCGTTTGTCCACAGCTCCACCCACATCCCATTCTAGAGATGGTTCACTGAGAGCAAAGCTTGGTCAGGTTGGGACCACCAAATTCCATGTATATATTGATGCCTCCTCCATGCCTAACCCTAATATTGATTATCTATTATTCAAACTGAAGTAGTGAAATCTGTCGTTCACTAGTCCAAGAAGGGAGTTGTATTGCAAAAAGAAACAAAAGAATATATGTAAAACTAGAATATGAGTGAATCTGTCCACAACTGTAATTATAAGAATGCTTGAATAGGGGAGAATCCCTCAAAATAATTCAGATTTCTTTCCAAACAAAATTGCCACTAATGTCAGTGTGACCTCCACAGAAAACAAAGTATGCAATAAAAATCTCCCTGTAGAGCTTATCTAACAGCATCAAATAATAAACTCAAAAGAAGATGGTATCTACAAAAAGTTTATCCTCTGGAGGATGCTTACCTAGCAAATGTTCCTTCTTTTAAACATAATTGTAAAATGTGAGACTCATGGCTGAATTAAGTTGCCACCCTCTTTCATTCTGAACTTCTTAAAATAATTTTGTACTCTTAGAAAGGATTTGCAATGACAATTGACGCAGTTGTCTAAAGATAGACAACTGATTATACACAGTAAATTAAGATGGGCCGTGGCAATGTGAGCCAGAGGAGGTTAGAAGACAGAACTTTAACATAATATAAGCATAGGAAATCATCATGAAAGCTCTTAAGTATACAATTCAATGCATATTTGACTATAAGCCAACAGTCACAAAATATATTCTGTCAGCACTATTGAAATAATAAAATTGTAAATATCTAAAACGCTTTATCCTCACTAGTTAAATTAATAAATGGTATCTAAATATTGTAAAATAGCCAGACAAATGAGCACCACTCTATTCCACCATTATAATAATTCATTATTTGTGTCATAGAATATATTCAGCTTTAATCTAAGAGCATAAGAAGGGCCTGCTGGCTCAGGCCAGTGCTTGAGCTAGTCCAGCACCCTGTTCTCACAGTGGGCAACTGAACAGCACTTTCCTACTGGTTTCCAGATGCATACTGCCTCCAACAGTAGAGGAAGAACCAGGGGCGAACAAAGGCGTTGTGACACCCGGGGCGGGGTGTCGCTACGCAGGGCGCATGTGCAGCATCGCTACGTATGACACATGCGGCGTATGTAGCGATGCCGCACATGCACTGTACATAGCGGTTTGCCGGCGGCACCACTCGAGTGCCGTACGGACTGTGCTGGGATCCCGCCATTGCCGCTACAGCCATGAACGGAGGATCCTCTACATGCGGCTGTAGCGGCAATGGAGGGATCCCACCGCCATCCGTACGGCGCTCAAGCGGCACCGGCAGCAAATCGCTATGTACAGCGCATGTGTGGCATTGTTATGTGCAGCGCATGCGCGCAACGCCAAACATGCGCTGTACATAGCGGTTTGCTGCTGGCGCCGGGATCCTCTGCTCGTGGCTGCAGCTGCAAACAGAGGATCCTCCACATGTGGCTGCAGTGGCGCGATGACTGCTCACACCTGCGTGAGCCCCGGCAGGGTGCCTTCTTGTCACCCCCCAGACATGGCGCCCGAGGAGAACTGCCCCCCCCCCGTTGCAAAGCCACTGGGTAGAACATAGCCATCATGGTTAGTAAGCATGGACAGCCTTATCCTCCAGGGATATGTCAAATCCTCCTTTATAGCCATCAAAATTGGTGGCCATCACTGATCCCTATTAGCATAACATACTGATAAATTATATTCATGCTAAGTACAATGCTGTACATATCTTATCCCCAAATCTACCACCATTCTTCATCTGAAAGCAAGTATTTGGTGCACTCTTTACAACCTATGTAAAGGAGAGGTTGTAAAAAAAATGTTTTCATTATCATCTGAAGCACCTTCACCATCCACTCCTTCCAGCTGCTGCTATTATTGCTGCCAGAGGGAGGTGCTTTTTTTTTTTAACTACAGTGGTACCTCGCAAGATGAATGCCTCGCAAGACAAAAAACTCGCAAGACGAAAGGGTTTTTGGTTTTTTGAGTTGCTTCGCAAGACGAATTTCCCTATGGGCTTGCTTTGCAAGACGAAAACGTCTTGCAAGTTTGTTTCCTTTTTCTTAAAACCGTTAATACCCAGGGTGCATTGCTTGAAGAGGTGCAGTTGCACGCTGTGTGGTAGCCTTTTTTGAGGTTTTTGAAGCCTTTTGAAGCTTTTCCAAAACTTCTTTTGAAACCGTGCTTCACAAGACGAAAAATTCGCAAGACGAAAAAACTCGCAGAATGAATTAATTTCGTCTTGCGAGGCGCCACTGTATCCAGAAGAGGTTGTCTGCACATCAATACAGCACACATTGCCCTTTAAAGAAACAAGTTCATCAATGAGGTTTCCTATGAAGTGATACTTGGAGGGCTTTGCTGCACTGCTGCTGCTCCTCAGCTTCATCAGGCAAACTTCAGACCCCTGTGACAGGTGGATTCTTCTCCAAAAGCCTTGGGTGAATGATTCACTGGTCTCTTTCCTCACAGTGTGCAGAAGCCTTGGGAAAGCTGGCACTTGAGGGCAGCAGCTTGTGTAGGAACTGGATACCTGCTGGTGGATCTTGCCCTGCTGGTGAATCTTAAGCAAGTGGTTTGGATGGGTATAGCAAGGGATTATAACAGCAGCCCAGCCCAGGTTATAATGGTAGGATATCACGTACCAGTTAGCACACCTTTGGAAAGTATAATAAGCAAAGTTCAGGGAGAAAGCAAACCTAACCTGAGGAACTCCAGGGAACAAATATTGTATCACACAGTAAATCCTTCTCATCTTGTAACCTGCTTTGTGCAAGATGTACCATGGAAAAGCAGCATGCGAATAAATAATAATAATAATAATAATAATAATAATAATAATAATAATAATAATTTATTATTTGTACCCCGCCCATCTGGCTGGGTTTCCCCAGCCACTCTGGGCGGCTTCCAACAAAGATGAAAGATACACTAAAATGTCACATATTAAAAACTTCCCTGATGTCTTCTGAATGTCAGGTAGATGTTTATAGCTTTGACATCTGATGGGAGGGCGTTCCACAGGGCGGGCGCCACTACCGAGAAGGCCCTCTGCCTTGTTCCCTGTAACTTGGCCTCTCGCAGTGAGGGAACCGCCAGAAGGCCCTCGGAGCTGGACCTCAGTGTCCGGGCAGAACGATGGGGGAGGAGACGCTCCTTCAGATATACTGGACCGAGGCCGTTTAGGGCTTTAAAGGTCAGCACCAACACTTTGAATTGTGCTCGGAAACGTACTGGGAGCCAATGTAGGTCTTTCAAGACCGGTGTTATATGGTCTCGGCGGCCGCTCCCAGTCGCCAGTCTAGCTGCCGCATTCTGGATTAGTTGTAGTTTCCGGGTCACCTTCAAAGGTAGCCCCACGTAGAGCGCATTGCAGTAGTCCAAGCGGGAGATAACCAGAGCATGTACCACTCTGGCGAGACAGTCTGCAGGCAGATAGGGTCTCAGCCTACGTACCAGATGGAGCTGGTAAACAGCTGCCCTGGATACAGATTTGACCTGTGCCTCCATGGACAGCTGTGAGTCCAAAATGACTCCCAGGCTGCGCACCTGGTCCTTCAGGGGCACAGTTACCCCATTCAGGACCAGGGAATCCTCCACACCTGCCCGCCTCCTGTCCCCCAAAAACAGCACTTCTGTCTTGTCAGGATTCAACCTCAATCTGTTAGCCGCCATCCATCCTCCAACCGCTTCCAGACACTCACATAGGACCTTCACCGCCTTCACTGGTTCTGATTTAAAAGAGAGGTAGAGCTGGGTATCATCCGCATACTGATGAACACCCAGCCCAAACCTCCTGATGATCTCTCCCAGTGGCTGCATGTAAATGTTGAAAAGCATGGGGGAGAGGACAGAACCCTGAGGCACCCCACAAGTGAGAGCCCAGGGGTCTGAACACTCATCCCCCACCACCACTTTCTGAACACGGCCCAGGAGGAAGGAGCGGAACCACTGTATGACAGTGGTTGTCATACAGTGGTTGTCATACAGTGTCATAAACTGATGAGGAAATATGTAATTTACTGTATTAAACCCTACAATGCTTTCATTTGTATACACTTTTCCAAATCGTTTGTGGAGATGACACCTATTATATATATTCTTAAAGATGTTTCCTAAAGAATTCACATCCATGAGAGGCAAATGCGGATTTAGATAAGATTTGCTGAACACGGCAGTTACAGAAAGATGAAGCATTTTAAATGGCATGTATATTTTCAATGCACGTTCAAAATATTGTCTGCTTAATTTTTGTGCATTCCTTGCTATAGATGTGCCCACATTGGGCACATTCTTACAGAGGCCATCAATTTCAAAGATTGTGCTGCAAATTTAATGTACTATAATTACGTATACTTATCTTTATGGTGGGGAGGAAGTTCAATTTAATTATAGCCTTCTGTTCTTTTTTTAGTTTCTTAAGAACAAGTATAGTGATAGTGTGGAATGCTTATAGCTTTTCACCAATTCTGCTTTGTAATCTTGGCAACATCTGTTTAAAACTGATTTTCCTCCCATCTCATTACACCCTCCTATGGAAAATGCACTAGTAAAAGAATAAATAATAAGTGACTTTATCATACTTGTCCTGTTGCACAGATTAAAACAGTTTTAGTATTCCTCAGGAACATGATATTCACCCAGACATAATACACTAAAGCTCAGGGCTGTCAGCTATCAAAAATCTTCTTTGACATAACCCACATCTTTTGCAACCTAGTTCCTATGGCATAGTAGTCCACCTCTTTGGTACTAATATTTAAAACAAGTTATTCCACCTTTAGTGATAATGCTGTCACACAGAAGGAAATCTAATGAGTGGCCTGTGTTCTTTCAGAAATGCAAGAACTGTTTCTTAAGTTAAAATTCATATGTCACATCATTTCTAACTTCTAGCGAACTTAATGGACCATTTCCATTTTAAAAGCTTAATTGCTCAAAAGAAAGCTTTGTTGTTTATTTAAGGACAAAACATCTCTTTTCAAAGACTACAGGGAAGGAGAGTAGTCCCAGAGATGCTCACTAGGCTCAGTAGACATATCAGGGAATATAGCCATGGGGATCTGGTTGGCCACAGTGAGAACAGGGTGCTGAACTCGTTGGGCCACTGGCCTGATCCAGCAGGGCTCTTCTCCTTAGACTGCTGCCAAAGATTCATTAACAAAGTGTTGACCCCTTTGTGACTAAAGTTAGGACTAACAGAAATGTAAATAAACCTTGTTGCTCATATGGAACTGTTGTGATACCCAGATGTTTTGGATGAGTAAGATTCAAAACCCGGGGGTACTGTGTTTTTAAAGCTTGTAGCTATGATTAATATTTATCATTATAGCTAAGGCTGTGCTGAATAGGACTAAGTAGCAGAGGGGCAGGAAACATGGGCAAAAGTGAAGAACTCTTGCTTGGGTTGGGCCTATCTTAAAGATGAGGTGGCTGAGGCTTTGAGTTATATTTACACACACACACACTTAGCTGCCTGCCCTAGATGAGATTTGACATCCGTTTTGAATTCCTTTGTAATTCAAAGGAAGGATGCTACCGTTAGCACAAATTTGAAGGCCTCTTCTCTTCTTGCCTGTCCTCCGTGTCCATATGAAGGTGGGGGAAAGCTGTCATAGGTGGGGTATTCTGCCACAAATGACAAAGGGAACATTGCCAGGCTGACGAGGGCAGCTGCCTCACTGCTTAAAGCTGAGGAAAGCATTTTGGGGGGGGGGGGGAGGAGCCTCAGCCACCATGTCCTTAACACAGCCTCCAGTTTAAGTTATTCAAAGTTACCCACAGCAAAAGATTAACCCAATCTTCAAGTGGTGACCAGGATGTTTTGCCCCAGCCCTCAAAGTTGTGAAAAATTCTGAGCCGAATGATTCAGCACTTATTATTACACATCCCAATGCAGTGAAATCACACAACCCAAAGCACCCCTTGTTCTCATTTTTTTTTTAAGGATGCACACGAAACAAAGTATATCCATAGAGCAGAAAGGGAAAATAAAACCATGTTCCCTTGAATCCTATTAAAATCAAAATATATGTGTACTTACTTCATTTCCAGTATCTCTTCTAACTGTTTTCTCCGTTCTATTCTTAAATTGGCTAGATGTGCTTCTTTCTCACCCAGAGACTGTTGCGTTGAGGCAAGCCGTGCTTTGGTAGCATCCAGTTCTTGTCTGGTCTTATCCAGGGCATTCCTTAGTTCTTCTAACTAAAAAAAGGCATATGAATAAAGTGGTCACAATGGTAATGTGTAAATAAACAGTTAACTCTAAGCTTGGATTCCCCTTCTCTTGTCAAATAAGCAGGCTTTTACATAATAAGGTAATTCAGAAAATTTTATGGCTACCACACTACTTAAAATTTTACTTTTTTATTTATTATTTCAGTTATATTCCACCTTTTCTCCAAGGAACAAGGAATTGCTCTACCCTTTTCACCCTCACAACAGCCCTGTGAGGTAGCTTTGGCTGAGAGACAGCAAGTGGGTCCAAGATTACCCAGTCAGCTTCATGGCTGGATTTGAACCTTGGTCTCCCAGTACCTAGTCTACCACTTTAACTGCCATGCAGCACACTTTCCTCTTGCCTAGGGGATCCATGGAGTCTGTAGGTAAGAGGGATGAGGCAACAGTCATGCCACTGGAGCGCAGGCCAAGAGGTACAGATGAGGGGGGGGGCTCAGTCCAGGAGCTCCAGTGGTTTTTGTTGGCTGAGGCTAAGCAACCTCTGAGAATAAGAAGCTAACAGCCATATTCTCCAAGTTTCGTTCCCTCCTGCTCACTCCATGCCCCAAGTTGAAGGCAAGCAAACAGGCAGTGCCAGCCCCAGCTGACAGCATACCATGCACACATCTCTCAATTCCAATAGGTTAATAGGAGACTAATGGGGCATACTTAAAAATGACAATATTCCTGCACACTTCTGTGGTACCAGTCTCCAGTATAAAGGACCTTCCAGCGTCCTGCCATTCATTTTCCCTTTCAGTGCAGCTCAACATGGGAGACCCACTTTGATAGCAGAAGGATTAGTCATTATACCCTGCTTTCATAGTTATGTCAATTTTGACCTTCAAGATAATCCTGCTACCTTACAGGATAGTTTGCCTAGAAGAGAATTCTCTTTGATGGAAAACAATTAGGCTTGTGATTTTAAAAAAACACACAGCAAAAACCATTCCCACCCCCCCGAATCTCTTTAGATAAACTGTGCAAGTAGAGCAGAACAACTCTTTAGCTGGTGTTAAAGTACAGTGCTGTCAGGCTGGCCTCTCTGGTTAATGTCAATAGCACTACGTATAAAAGGTGACTAAAGTGTGTACAAATGTTGATCTTAGGGGAAGGTATGCCTAGAATCATACACACATCTACTATTTCATCCAGCAGGTCAGTTTAAGGGAGAGAGGGCAAAGTTGGAGTTTTCTTGCCAAAAATAGATTCCTAGCACACTTGCAACACTATACTCCAGAAGGCAACTTTACCACTTGCATTAATTGTGATATATAGAAATCAGGGATGCTTATCCCATTAGTTTCTGTGAAGCAACAGGAGTGAATGGTGGGTGTCGCAAGACTCACAAAAACACTTTGTGCCTGATGTTGCAGTGTTCACACTTTTAGACTTATTAAAATATACTTGTAAAATAATGCATTTAGATTTCATTATTAACATGAGATACCATGAGTCGATTAATTTAGAATAAAAATGGCATTGTATCAGTAAGCTAGCAAAAAAAGAGTGCTAGCCATGTTATTTGCAAAGTAAGATAGTCTGCAATTCAACATCCATCCTATTCATTCTTAACAGCACTTTTGTTATGAGGTTGTCTCGTTTGTTTCTATCTGACAAATCTACCAAAAACTAAATACTGAAAGCATTTGCTAATGCTCACTAATGATGACTGAATAGGACTCAACCTGCAGCTGTACCAGTCCTGCAGATGGATAAATACAAGAAAATGCTTCACTTTATTTATACACACAATGTGGCAGAGCAGAGGTTATATGCTAATGCATGAATCCCAAGGCATAATCTGTACAAACTGTACTGAACAATTTGGTACAGTATTATTACATTTTGCATCCATTTTCCTCACTAAAATGCCAATATATATGGAATAACATTGTTATTTTTCTTCAGAATATCAGAAAGAGGTAGCTGCATACTGTTACTCATTATCAGCAAGTGATGCTCGATATTATTTGGGTTACGTGGGGCAAGGGGAAAGAGTGCATAATTAATGTGCCCTCACAAATTAATCATCTTCCCTTTGCTCACCGTTCCTGGGAGCCTTAAAAATCATCCTTTGGTGGTGCTTGCTTAGCGCTGTCTGAACTGTCTGTTTATTGTCCAGACACTGGACAAAGAAAAATGAAGACAAACTCAGAGCACACTCTGTACATGTGCAGACTCTCATTTTACATTCTCTATAGCACTGGACAAGCAAGAAGCTGTTCCGAAAACCAAATTGCACCCGTTGAGCATTACTGACAAATGCTCAGAAAGTCTTGAGGGATCATTTTTTAATATTTAAATCAATGATTTGAAATAGGTTTCCAAGTTTCTAATTCAAATAACCCTAACTCCATGGATCAAAAGGAATAAACACATATTTTTAAAGCAGGCAAATCTGCAACATGTAAAATAAACTATTAAAATAATAGTCTCCATTATTGCTTAAACTTCTTAATTCAATGGCAGGCCAAACATTAACACCTCTGGAAATGATTCTAACTGTGCTGGTCCTGTGGGTTACCCAAGAGGCAAGGTCCAAGTCCGAACCGTGGTCAAAGGTGCAACGAGGAGGCAGTCTGTAGTAGCTGAAGCTGGGTGCAGGGCAGGGAGCTGGGTGAAGTCAGGAACAGGCTTGCAAGCAGGGAGCCAAGGTGGGTCAGGAGCTAAGGCAGGAAAGCAACTTGGGACTGGGGCTGGCCAGCTTTTATCTGCCCCGAGGCATAGGGTGGCCCCGATCCTCTGGTGACTCACCTCTCCTGGCCTGGAGGTGAGCACTCCTCCTGTGGGAACTTAGTTCCCTCCACCTCTCTGCCCTGAGCATATGCAGCTCAGGAGAGGCTGGAGGGTTACCAGACCCAGAGGCAACCTTAGCTTCCTCTGACGGGGCTGAGAGTGGAGCACCTGTAGGCAATGGTTCCTCCATCACCTCAGGAGCCAGAGCAGACTCAGTTGATGCCTGCACCTGAGGATCCAGCACAGGTGAGGACCCTTCAGGCTCATGCCCCAGCTCAGCTGGTTCTGGAGGCGGGGAATCCTGTGCAGGCTGGGATCCCTCAGGTTCAGCATCCAAGTCTGAATCCCAGGCCATCACACTAACTTTCATGTTGTTGTTGTTGTTGTTGTTGTTGTTGTTGTTGTTGTTGTTGTTGTTGTTGTTGTGTCATTAGTCATTTAGTCATGTCCGACTCTTCATGGACCAGAGCACGCCAGGCACTCCTGTCTTCCACTGCCTCCCGCAGTTTGCTCAAACTCATGCTGGTAGCTTCGAGAACACAGTCCAACCATCTCGTCCTCGTCGTCCCCTTCTCCTTGTGCCCTCAATCTTTCCCAACATCAGGGTCTTTTCCATGGAGTCTTCTCTTCTCATGAGGTGGCCCAAGTATTGGAGCCTCAGCTTCAGGATCTGTCCTTCCAGTGAGCACTCAGGGCTGATTTCCTTTCGAACTTTCATACTTCATTGCTCAAATGTTTGTTAGGGTTATGTACAAAAATTTACTAAATTCATCCAAATAGTATTTTTCTAGGCATACAATGATCAAGGTATGATCCTAAAACATAAGCCATTGCAAGTTGGTGCTAAGAAAACTGGAACTTCATTCTTAATAGATTTGAAGTGGATGTTACCTAACAGTCAATGTGCATTTCAGAGCCATCCAAATGGGAAACTTCTTGAAGCTAATACATTGTGGATGGATGACGTGCTTGGATACACAGCTAGATGCATTACTTTCCATTGAAAAATCATTCAGACTAGCATCCAAATGCAAGCCCTATCCAAATCCTGACCCAGCTAATAACCTACATGCAGCTGAATCAGGATGAGGGACTATCAACCTGCTTGCAAATTAGGGACATGCTCCCCTCTTCCCCAACACCTGTTCACTTGTGAATAATTTTACACTTTTTGCCAATGGGTGTAAAAAAAGACTTCTCAAAGGGGACGGTATTTTGGGATGTATTTTGAGGCGATTATCTGCCCACATGTAAAACTGCAGGGTTTGTTGGAGTATACTATTTCAAGTAAATAAAAATAAAAGAGTTCCGCATTTTTTGTTGTTTTAAAAATCAGTTATATTAATTGTCCCTGCTTTCAATTTATATCTGAATGTAATAAATGCAGACGCTCTGCCAAACATATTGAGCTAGAGCTCTTTTTTTTTTGTCTATGTACAGGAATGAACCAGAGGCAAATACAAGTAACTTTTGAGGTCAAGTATTTTGGTAAAATACGCTGGTTTCTGGGCCAGCCCTTTCAGACTAATATGAGCCTAATCTCCAGCCGAAAGTTTTAGATTATGCTCCTACTGGGTTGTCTAAAAATTCTGTTTACTAAAACAGATGTGTTCTAGTTGTTATAGAAATCTCAGTGTTCTGGAAATACACGAATTAGAATGTTGGAAAGCTATTTCAGATCAACGATTTAAATCGGCTCCTTCGATTTTTGGGGTTATTTAAATAATGATTCAAATCAAGAATTTAAACCTTTGTAATTTAAATTGATCTACTGTGTCCAACGTGTGAGCTATCTGTAGATTTGCACTTAGTGGAGCCACAGACTGTACCTGAATTATTAGGACTGCAAGTGTAACAGGTGCTCAGGAGAAGGGAGAACTAGCTAACTAATCACTGCTTCCTCCTATACTCAGACAGGAGAGTTATGCTGCTTCTATCATAAGTAGGTTCATTCAGACAAGCAAACATATGAGATTCATGCAAACGAGCTTGCCCTCTTAGGCTACTTTATTGCAGGTTTTGCCTTACTTCAGGAGTGGGGAACATTTTCGGATCAAGGATCACATTAACGGGTAATAAAGGCTTTCTGGGAAATGATCTATAATGAATGGGAAAAAATGTTTAAAATACCTTTTGGTTTTGGTTTTTTGTTGTTGTTATAAAACCAGAAGCCTATTAGGAATTATAGGTAAGGTAAAGGTACCCCTGCCCGTACGGGCCAGTCTTGCCAGACTCTAGGGTTGTGCGCCCATCTCACTCAAGAGGCCGGGGGCCAGCGCTGTCCGGAGACACTTCCGGGTCACGTGGCCAGCGTGACATCGCTGCTCTGGCGAGCCAGAGCCGCACACGGAAACGCCGTTTACCTTCCCGCTTGTAAGCGGTCCCTATTTATCTACTTGCACCCGAAGGTGCTTTCGAACTGCTAGGTTGGCAGGCGCTGGGACCGAACGACGGGAGCGCACCCTGCCGCAGGGATTCGAACCGCCGACCTTTCGATCGGCAAGCCCTAGGCGCTGAGGCTTTTACCCACAGCGCCACCTGCGTCCCTAGGAATTATAGGTAACAACACCCCAAAGGAACAGAAAAGACTTTTTCTGTATATGACAGCAGCAGCACGGATGCTACTAGCCCAGAGATGGAAAGAAGAAAGAGTTCCTGCCAGAGAGGACTGGCAAACTAAGCTGTTAGACTATGCCAAAATGGCAAAACTGACCAGGAAACGCAGAGTCAAAGAAGTCAAGAAATTAAAGAATGGGGAAAGTTTATAATTTATTTAGGAGACGACTGTAAGCAGATGAAAACATTAGCAGGATTTTAATCCCACTTGTAATGTAACAAATATTATGGACAATGTGGATAGATACAAAATATAGACTATGAAATACTATGCAGTTGGAAATGTTGACAATAGGACCCATGGAGGGGAGGGGGGAAAGTTGCGAGATTCAGAGAAATCTCTTTTTATGGATATGTATTTGGCATTGTAACTAATTTGCATTTGTAAAATCAAATAGAAATGATTTCAGAAAAGGGTCGCATTACCTTCCAGATAACCTCCTGCGTACCATGTTAGTGATGGGTGGGCTCAGTAGCAAAAATAGGCGGAGCAACAACTATCCATTTTACTTTTGTAAAGCAGACTCACCCACCTGCCAGGATTTTTCCAGGGGACAAGTAAGTATTTCAAAAAAAAGCAAACATTCCTGCTAGATCTGGTAACATAAAGGTGTTGTGGCCAGGGCAGACCTGCTATCCATCCACAGGTGTGCCTGGCATCCATACATGTTTCTACTTACCACTAAAACAAGGGATAGGGCCCATGTGATGGCTTTGCCCTCTGAGTGATCCAGCTCACACGTGCTGCCTAAATCACTACCTCTGGTTTTGCTGTCTCTCTGGTTTTGCTGGACCCCAGATTGAAACACATGGTTGCTGCAAGGATGACTGTGGCTAGGGGTTGGAAGACCACTTTGGACTGGCATGAAACACATATGGCACCTTCCCCTCTTAGAAAAACCAACATTGAGGCTGGCAAAGGCTGAATCAGATACATTTGAAGCTGTCTGGTTTCCCTCCTTCGGCAAAGGGGCTCTGGCTGCCTGGCCAATTTTGGGGGATACAGTTTAGAGAAGTTTTTAATGTTTGATGTTTTATTGTATTTTTAATATTTTGTTGGAAGCTGCCCAGAGTGGCTGGGGAAACCCAGCCAGAATGGTGGGGTATAAAATATTATTATTATTATTATTATTATTATTATTATTATTATTTTAATACTTCTTGCCCTGATGTGCATTGGGTATTGGATTTGTTTGTTAATGAATGTTATCTTTCATGGGGTTGTGGTGTTTTGTTTTGTTTTGTTTTGTTTTGTTTTGTAGATCTAAAATAAACTTTTTTAAAAAAAACACCACCAAAATAAATGAGAATAGCACCTGGACATTTTTGCTTCACATCTCAGTTTCTACAAGGATTAGAGACTTATTCTTCTTTTAAAATTTTTTTTAAATAAAAACTTAGACAACTAGTGTTCATGGTTCATTATGGCCAATGTTCCTCCTTGCTTCCTCCTGCAAAAACTCATATGCACCATCCAGGCAAGCAAAAGGAATTATCAGAACTCAAGGACACATTTCAGCCAGAGCACTCAAGGAGCTGAAAAGCAGGACTGGTGAGGCACGTTGCTGAGGAGAGGATGTAGCCTGGGAAAAGTCCTGACATAGAGAACTGGGACTCAGCTACATTGGCAAAGAAAAAGTGCTTTATATGTGTTGTATATGCATTATAACACTATGACACCAAATGGCGCTGTGGAGTGCTGTTTTTGCCAACCAGATTTCTCTTACAAAGTTTACAACACGTTTAACTGAAATGCTTCTTTGATGTGTCTAGATCATGGGTAGGCAAACTAAGGCCCGAGGGCTGGATCTGACCCAATCACCTTCTAAATCCAGCCCGTGGACGGTCTGGGAATCAGCGTGTTTTTACATGAGTAGAAGAAGAAGAAGAAGAAGAGTTTGGATTTGATATCCCGCCTTTCACTCCCTTTAAGGAGTCTCAAAGCGGCTAACATTCTCCTTTCCCTTCCTCCCCCACAACAAACACTCTGTGAGGTGAGCGGGGCTGAGAGACTTCAAGGAAGTGTGACTGGCCCAAGGTCACCCAGCAGCTGCAAGTGGAGGAGCGGAGACGCGAACCCGGTTCCCCAGATTAGCAGACTACCGCTCTTAACCACTACACCACACTGGCTCTGGTGTGCTTTTATTTAAAATGCATTTCTGGGTTATTTGTGGGGCATAGGAATTTGTTTTTTTTTTCTTTCTTTCTTTCAAAATATAGTCCGGCACCCCACAAGTTCTGAGAGACAGTGGACCGGCCCCCTGCTGAAAAAGTTTGCTGACCCCTGGTCTAGATCCAGCCCTGGAGAGGAATATCTGGCCCTGAGCCTCAGGTTCTCCACCCCTGTCTTACCTTAATAAGTCTACCCAAAACACGTAGATGTCAAAGGGAGGTGATACTGCCAGCTTGGAGTAGCAAGTGGAATGGGAAATGTATTCTGATTGAAACTGTGGGGTGCTCTGTTGACAATAAATGTGAATACATTCATCCAAACCCATAAAATGAAGCAGCCAAGTATTTCAACCAACTAGAACATGGGTTACAGTCCCTGGGTTGTCTCCCATCTTACTCATACTCAGAGCAGTCCCACTGAAATTAATGGGCACAACTAATTCAATTCATTTTTATGGATCTACTCTGAGTAAAATTTAGTTGGATACAGCTGCTTATATCAAATAGAGTATTTGATCCTTCACTTAATTACTGCGCTTTTTCTATTCCACCAGGAACACATATTACCTAACAAAGGATTTGGATTGTAATCAACATTCTAAACGAGTTTAATTTTTTTGTGTACTCTGTCCCCAAGGTTAAAAACAGAAGTGTAGGAAAACTTTCACTCACTGCAAGCATGATCAGAACTATTTATATAAATTGGAGTGTGAATTCATTTTTGTGATGTGCCTTACAAAAGAGTTCCAATGGTCACTCAAACATGGACAGTGTTTAACAACAACACTTACATATGCTTCTGTACCCAGCAGAATTTACAGCATTTTTAAGGAAAAGTTTTCCTCTTCAAATATTTCCAGTAAAGAGCAGAGTTTATACAAAATGATTAGGAGTGAGGCTAGTCTAAATATAATATACTTGTAAGGGAAATAACATTTATTTCACTGAGATCCCAGGCACTGCTGATGGCAGAAGCAAGGCTGGAATGTACAGATAATTATCTTTAAGGCCAGTCGACTGTTAGAAGGCCTACATAATATCACCTTTAAGATCAAGCCAAGACATTCCAGTCTGAATCAGGGTTTATTTATTAAAGGATTTAGCACTTTTAGATCCCATATTGCTTGGAAGACCACCAATTTCCATTCTCAAATATCCAATTTCTCCAATTTCTTGTTACATGCGTAAAACCCTCAGGATCACATCTGCACATTCACAAACGAAGGACACAAAAATACCTTCTCTTTCATTGACATAAAACTCCATTGGCATCACCTTCAAAGGTAATTCTTCAGTAATTCATTAAGTATTGTTCATCAAGATATGGCAGAAAACATCAGAGGCATTTCTGCCTGGATGTGTTCAAGTTTCGACTGGACTGGACTGGGCCAGAAACAATCAGATCAAGGCTGATTCCGGAAGGTTCCGGAAGAAGCTTTCAAGACCAATTTTGAGCAGACCAAGAAACAGAAATGATACCCATTTCCAAATGAAAACTAGGACAGCTGAGAGCGACGCATTGAAATAAGGGCTCACCCCTCCCCTTTGATTTTTTTAAAAACTTTGTTGTATTTTGCTGTTTTAGTCGATTGCTTCAGGAGAACTATCCACCTGTAACTGTGCAATGTCTTTACCAATTCATGATGCTAAGGTAATTGTTATACCAGATATGCAAGTCAGAAGGCTGAATTAGATATGCTGAGAAATGCATTTTATGTTATTGTTTTTAAAAGCACCAGGGTGTCTTTGTTCTAGGTTGGGACCATGATAAAAGGAGCTTTAACCCTTTCTCACATGCCATTTCCCTAAAGAAAACCACCCTCAAAGCTGTTGCTTGCTCCAAGATGCAAAACCCGTTTTATACACACCATGGTCTTTGAGGTTTGAAGTTCAGGTTTATTCCAATTTCTTTGTGTTGAAAGTATGTGGAGGATCGTTGTGATATTGAGGAGTTAGTGTGGTGTAATGCACTCCCTCCTTCTATGACCAGTTTACCTTCACCTCTTAGTAGTCAGACATGATTTTTCTTCTGTTGCTTTCTGTTTCATTTTTGCTGTTTCATTTTGTTTGCTGTCTCAAACATCTGTTATTCATCTCTAGAAAGTCCTTGATGACGTCTCAAGGCCATCCACCTGTTTAGGAAGGATCTGGGATGGCTGCACAGTTATCTATATTGGTTGCTTGCCACTGCACACTTAATCTGTCCAAGGATATAAACATGATCAAAAGTGTTGTGGAACCAACACTGTAGTGTAATTACTAAAACAACCTGTGGTTCAAGAATAATTTAGTGAAATGCAGTATGGTTGATGAGATTAAGACATAAAATGGTGGGGGAAGTCCATCTCTTGAAACTTCACACATCAATTGCTGTTCTCAGGGGTTCCCAGTAACTGAAAGGACATAAGTTGTCTTTCTTTGATTTGCTTTTTATTTCCTCATCCTATAAATAAAATCTATGTATTGAAGAACAGACCTGGTGTGCTTTGTTGCTTTGTCCAAATCAAAAAAGAATCTCTGCCCCTTGGCAGAACATTCCTTTTCATGATTTTGGTGAAGAGTTCCTTTTTTTCTTTGTTGTTCCCCATGGCAAGAAACCTTCACACTTCTTAGTCAGGCTTCAAAACCATTCCAAATATTCTGTTCCTATGGAACAGCTTTCTGCAGGCACAGCCCTCAACAGGAGAGGAGTGGTAACCGTTATTATAGTTATATTTCTAATATTTTTTTCTGCATATCTTGAGATTCCCTGAATGTACAGAAAGTTGATAAACCCCTACATTGTCTACAGGCAATCCCATTCCATTGTCCTACCAGTCAGCACAGAACCATCAAGTTTGTTCCTGCAGATAATGATAAATTGTATTACTCAAGTAGTTTCTTTCTTTGAAGCTTCTCAGACATTCCTTTGTGTAAAAAAAAAGGTGGGGCAGCTGAAAGGCAACCTGCCTGTCTGCCATTATCAACCTTCCCCTTCAATATATAACTGCAGTGGCATGTTGCAGCTGTAGTGACAATTTACACGAAGAAACCAAACTGAAGTTCCAGAGGTCTTTCCAGTAGCTTGCATGGATTGGCTGTGCACCCAAAGACATGCCCTGAAATCTTCTGCAAAGCACAATAGTTACATGACAGATGCTTAAGTCGACTGATAAGTCAAAGAGAAACTGTTCCTTGAGGGTGGAAATATTACTATTTCCCCTCTTTATATATTGTTTCAATACACATCAGGCTATGTGCACAAAGCACTATTTCCATGAGTTTCCATAACAGTAAACTTTGCTAAGTCTTCAGTCTACTTACCAAAAGTAATATTTAATTCAATGGTTTTATTATTGCTCTAGTTGCTGTTTTTGGCATTTCCTACTTTGATACCCGTATTTTTTATTTCACCAATCTTCCATTTCCCCATAAATATATTTTCTTTCTTTCTATACACATTATTGAACTGTCAACTGTGCCTCTCTCTCTCTCTCTCTCTCTCTCTCTCTCTCTCTCTCTCTCTCTTCATATGCTTTACATTATAAGTAGCAAATAGCTCTGATCAATTTTTAAAAGAACTTTTAATCAGCCACAACATTGTCTCAACTAAGTTGGGCAGCAGTTTTAAAAATATATATATTATTTTTCAAACAAGCGTTTACGAAAACCAAACACATATGCAAATCTGGCTGACCAACTAAAATTCCTGTGTTTAATCAACTAAGAACTGAGTAATAGACCTGCTTTCAAGCCTTTGCTTCCAACAGTTTTCTGCTCTCTCTAGTGCCAGTACTGAGGGCATGTTGAATTTGCTCCCACAAGATGTACTGATGACTACCAACAAGGACAGTTTTGTAAGAGGATTAGATAAATGCATAGGAAAAATAAGCCTATCAATGGTTAGCAATCGTGAGCACTACATATTACTGTATTTTTCTGTCTTTTTGGGACTCCAAAGTGAGAAAATGGAGGAAATTGCCCTCATGTATAAGACGACCCCAATTTTTAAACTTAATTTTTCAAGAAAATAACCTAGTCTTATATACGGAAAAATACGGTACCTTCAGGATCAGAAGCAGCATGTGTCTGAATACCAGTTTGGGCAGGGAGGGGAGAGACAGATAAGCATGGAGAGTGCTATTGTTCTCACATCCTACTTATGGCTCTGCGGAGACATCTGGTAGGCGCTCTGGGAACAGAATGCTGGACTAGAGAGGACTTTGGTCTGATCAAGTAATGATTCTGTTTCTCATAGAGGAGGCACAAATGGCGTGAGCACCTTACCTATATCCCCCCAGTGAGGTAGACAAATATGGGAGCTGAAGGCTAAGCCTTCTCCTCAGGTTCCAAGTCAACCAAACTTCTAAAAAGTCCAGGTTGTTGGACCCAATACTGAGGCTTCCATCCACGAGACCCGACTAGGGAAAGAAGGTGAGAAATAGAAAGAAATGCTGCTGACTCAATGATGAAAATGGGCAGAGAGCCACCTTACGCTAATTTTCTCGTCCAGACATTGTCAGTGGGAGGTTTTATAGGACAATGGCATAATAAGAAATTTATGACAAGCATGTCCAAACAATGCAGAACATTTTTCCCCCACAACACAGGGCATTCCAACACCTTTAAAGCCAGTGACAATTTTAAAAACAATTGAAACAATATTTCTTTAAAAAAAAAAAAAAACAACACAAAATCCTGTCCCAGGAATTTTTAAACTATTGGTATTCTCCTGAATAAAACGTATAGCACCTAATAATGTTTAGGAAAGAAGGCCATACAATTATCCACATGCATGGTTAAGTTAAAGCCAAACTAAAGTAAATATGATTTATTCCCACTCAAGTGCACAGAGGACCATAGCCTAAGGGAAGATAAATGACTGAAAAGATGTATCATAATCTGTACCTTGACGAAGCAGAAACAACAATAAATGGTGTTAATTATTAGCCCTCAGGTAGGCTCAGCAAAGACATTAATGACCAAATTCATTCTCAGACCCAGTTCCTCATTTGTAGAATGGATATAATTGTGCTTATCAGAAAGGATCACTGTGAGAATGAAAGCACTAAGGACAATAAAGTAGCTTGCACAGCTTTAAGCCCCACATATAATAACTGCAATTTTAAAATAAGCATATCTGAGCTATGCTAATAAAAGCTTGGATTTTTATATTACAATTCATATGCTGTAAGAGAGCTTATTATGTATTTAAATATTGTGTGCACAAAGAAATCAATGTGATCTTCAAGGTTGCAGATCCCCTGTGGCTGTTAAGCAGTAGCATGATGCTTGTTCATTTATTACAGAAGTCTCAAGTTGCTTTGATTTGGGCTTTCACGTGCCCCTTCCTGTTTTACTGAATAGATAAAGTAATTAGTGAAGTGGATTTCTACTACATTAATTAGACTGT
Source organism: Podarcis muralis (assembly GCF_964188315.1). NCBI lineage: Eukaryota > Metazoa > Chordata > Lepidosauria > Squamata > Lacertidae > Podarcis > Podarcis muralis. Next base: position 81,613,809 of record NC_135656.1, read on the forward strand.
AGTATTGCCCAGGTGATTTGAACTGTTCTGGGAAAGAATGAAGGATTTCAATGGAATGGTCAAAGAGACACTTTTTTCAAACATGGTGCAGCCAGTTTACTCATTAATTGTCTCATGTGGTAGGGAGGAGAGATGGCAAGCAAGCCCAAAATAAATGGGCCGTTAACACTCATTCATAGCCATCCAGAGAAGCCATCCTGCTAATTGTTTAAAAAAAATGGGAAATGGCTATGCCATGGTCACTCCACCATGATTTCCCCTCTTTAATTTAAATTAAATTTCAGCCCAACCCGCAACTAATCCTTGGAGTAATCCTGCTTGGAAGTAGAGCGCCAGCAAGGAGCAGTGGTTAGAGTGTTGGTCCAGGCATGTTGGTGACTGGGGTTCAAACCCCAACTCTGTTATGAAGGTCACTGGGTGACCTGGGGCCAGTCACGGCTTCTCAGCCTAACCTACCTCATAGGGTTGTTGTGGGGAGGGGGAGGGGGAGGACCACATACACCACCTTGAGCTCGTCCATCTGTTGAATAAAAGGGAAGGTTCTTCACTAAATTCATTGTTTTCCTGGCTGCAGGACTATGCACACTTACAGTGGAGTAAGTAAGCATTGGGATCCGAGGGCAGGAAGAAGAAGAAGAGAAGAGTTTGGATTTGATATCCCGCTTTATCACTACCCGAAGGAGTCTCTAAGCAGCTAACATTCTCCTTTCCCTTCCTCCCCCACAACAAACACTCTGTGAGGTGAGTGGGGCTGAGAGGCTTCAGAGAAGTGTGACTGGCCCAAGGTCACCCAGCAGCTGCATGTGGAGGAGCGGAGACGTGAACCTGGTTCACCAGATTACGAGTCTACCACTCTTAACCACTACACCACACAGGAGGAAAAGTCAGCATTGGGAGGAAAGAGAGGGAAGATCAACATGGAGTTAGGGGAAAGGGAAGGGTGGGGAGATCAACAGTGGCAGTTTTGGCCACTTTTCATCCTCCTCCAGCTGCCACCCCTCTCTGGCCTTGGTGAAAAGCAAATGGCATTGCTGCTGCAAAGCAGCCTCTGGACAGAAAGGAGGCAGAAGCCGAAAGGAGAAGGAACAGCACCTATGTGCACCGGGGGTTGGATCTGCCACCCCTGTGGATCAGGAAGTTCCTGCCATCCAAGGCAGTCATCTAATGTGTCCTCCTGGGCAGCCTGGCCCTGAGCTAATTACTGGGGAAGCAAAAATTCTACATGTGATAGTGATTCCTTCCAGTGAAGGACATAAATATAGGCAGCTAGACCAGTAGAACTTTGTATGGTCATGATGTTCTGAAGATGTTAAGAAGAGTATGTCCAGTGGATCTCTTGTACCAGATCAGGAAAGTAGACTTCTGGGAGACTCGAGCAGGTGCACAAATATGGTAGCTCTTATTAAATCAGTTAATAGAGCAACCCAGCGTGCCAGCTGTAGATCACTCTTGCCCTGGAGTGGACTAGTGCTTACACTGGCTAGCTTTCAGTGCCAGATGAAACCATTTCTGTCCTGCTGGGCCTTTCAAGTGCAGGCAATCCTAGTTTTGCATGGGGCGGCTTCCAAGTAAAGAGTTCTGTTCCACCCTCCCCCACCTAGTTGTGCCTCCATCCCTCCCTGTTAGTGATGTTTTAGTGACATTTTCAGGTCACTTCCGGGTTCGGTGCAATGTGTGTGTGTGTGTGTGTGTGAGAGAGAGAGAGAGAGAGAGAGAGAGAGAGAGAGAGAGAGAGAGATTGTGTGTCAATTGGACGCACATAAATTGGCCGTTGCTTGTCATCACCTTTGGCCTATATATGATGGAGGGTAGTGTGTACTGAAATTTAGTGACTTGTTTGCTTGTATAATATTTTTATTTATTTTTATGTTGACCTGTTTTTGTATGTTGTGACTCACTCTGAGATCTTTCTACAATGAAGGGCGGGATATATTTTTTAATAAAAGAAACTATATCCATAGTCTGTGATAACTGCTTATTAACTTTTGGAAACCACAGAGGACCACGTTGGTCTAGCGAGGCGAACAGTCTATTATGGGCTTGTTCCAAATGCAACATATGTATAAGGCTCAACCACCCCCATGTGGAAAATGTTATGTCAGAAACTTCATTTATATTTGATTTATTGCACAAGGTAATGCATTTTGGACCAATGGAAAGAAATCCAGTATTCAATGGAAAGCAACATTTATACAGCAGTCATTAACATTCACACGTAAAATTTACTGCCAAGATATCACATGAGAGGAAGACTCACAGAAAAGAAGGTTCTGCATGGGTCAGACCGTTCCCATAGTTCAGCAGTGCAGGAGGACATGGCCTCCTAATTCATATCCACAACATTTCAAGGATAAACAAAGAAAGGAGATGTCATACTTCATCTCGATTCTAGAGCAGTCTGCAAAGCTGCAGGGATATCACCAGAAAGATCAGTTTGCTTCAACCTAATATACAAAACAGATTGTGCACAGGTCCTCCACCAACCCCTACCCCACCCCCTAGCAACATTGTGTAACCTAAGGGATTTTCCTGGCTTTAGAATACATACCACAACCTAGCCCTTTGCCTCAACACCCCACGATCCATAGCTGATAAATATTACTTATCATCCAATTGAAATGCAGCTAATTCTAGGCCAAAATCATCAGCTGTTTAGCCTTACATACCAATGTACCGCAAATGTTTAGGCCAGGAAGGGAAGAATTAAGCAGTATCAAATTTACACAGAAGAGGGAATTTTGGAAGGTAGAATGTACAGCAATTACAGGAGCTGGAATTAATCCAGCACACTGGGATTGACATTCTTACTGTAAAGGCAAGGACCAAGGGATTGTTAATGACCACATGTGGTCTTTATATCACCTCTGAAGGATAGCACCTCCTGTAATTCAAAGCCTACTGTCCAAAACATCATCACGGCTTCCCTATGGTATCTCTGGACAGGTTTACCAACCAAATGCTAACCCAAGCTGACCTCCCTTAGTTTGAGAAATGTAACAGGAATACAGCACAGGAAATGCAGCTCCGAGAAGAAAAGAACAGGTGGTGGAGAAATAACAGCTCTGCTGGGAATGTTTTGTGAAGTTACTTGCATGCTCTGCTGGCATTACAATGCCAGTGGTGGGCTAGAGAAGGGCCACTGAACTGAAATTGAATCCTGGCAAGATCGAGGTCCTGTAGGTGGAGCGGTTCCCAGGTCTGGGAATTAGGCTTTTAACTTATTCTGGATGCGGTTGGACTCCCTCTGAATCCATTGCTGTCTCGGGAGATCCCAGTGGCAAGAACACCCTTCACCAGCTTCAGCTGCTCCTGCACAGGGACAGCGCTGCTTCACCAACACACTGGTACATTCAAGACTCAGCTACTGTGATGTTTTCTGTATGGGGCTGTCCTTGATATAGGTCTGAAAGCTTCAGCTAGTGCAGGATACAGAGACAAGGTTAATGAGTGATGTACCTGGCCAGGGAAAGGTAACACTATTGTTGAAGGGACCACACTGGCTGCTTGTTTTTGTTTTAAGCAAGCTTACCCAGACATTTAATTTTATTGTGTATATATTTAAAAACTTGATTGTTATCTATATTTTGATAGTTTTATTATGCCTACTGTTTTTAAAGTCTCTTAGTTTTAATAGCGCTGCTTTATATTATTTTATGTAAATAGATTCAGGGTTTTTATTAAGCAGTAGATAAGCTTTGCTAAATAAATAAAATAACTTGAACTACCTACATGTAAGTAAATATCTTATATACCTTCAATGTTATACCTTGAAGTAGAATTGTTGCATCAACATTATTTTACAGGAAAACTAAAAATAAGGGATATTTCCATGTCTTACTTTTGAAATACAATAGTTTAATATTTAAGAGAGAATATGCAAATAGATTCTTTTACAGTTATCAGAATATGGTACAGTGGTAGCTTGGTTTAAGAACAGCCCTGTTTACAAACTATTCAGTTTACGAACTCCACAAAACCAGAAGTAGTGTCCCGGTTTGCGAACTTTACCTCAGTCTAAGAATGGAAGCCAAACGGTGGAAGGGCACTGGCGGTGGGAGGCCTCATTAGAGAAAGCACACCTTGGTTTAAGAATGGTTTCAGTTTAAGAACAGACTTCTGGAACAGATTAAGTTCGTAAACTGAGGTACCACTGTATTTGACAACACTTGTATGTTGTATTTCTATTCACATGTCATTTGGCCTTTTCATATAAAAGAAATTATTGGGCAATACTATGATAATGTCAGAAGTGTGGTCTTTGAACTCATTTGACACACTCTTGTGAAGGGTGAGTTGTAAATGCGCAACAAGCACTTATTGTGGGAACAACTGAGGAACAAAAACAAACACAGTATACTAAACTTCGATAGAAATTTTCGCACAAACTTGTGAAAGTGTGAAAAAAGTGAAGCAATGTGCGAATGCAGAGATCTTTATTAGATCCTGTTGTGCTGTAGAAGATTGCATCTTTTAGTGGTTTGAGATGGAAATAGTGCAATATTGTTCAGACCGAGGTCAAATGTATTTAAGTCCTGGCACTTAATAAAAATGAAATAGGCTGATATTCAACTTTGCTGAGCACTTCTGTCACCCATTGGCTTCAATGGGATTCATGGGTTCTCAGCACTTCTGAAATTACTTTTCAATGAAAACACATTTCCTTTTTGAATATAGACTTGCATCTGTTTTCCTAAATTCACTTATACTCAATCTTTATAGACTTCCTCTGAGCTGTAAATCTACGTTACATGCTTTCTTCATTTGTTTGCTAGACAAACTGCCCTTGAGAGTTGTCCTGAATCTAAATTCTTCCACCGTTGGCCATAAAATATTTCATTGCCTCAAAGTAAGCAAAGGAGTGGGGGTAGGAAAAATGGGGTTTGCGGAAGAAATTGCCGCTTTTCAGTACAGATTGTCAAAAACAAGATGCGGAAATATAGAGAAGACAATTGGGAAGGTTAAGGGAAGTGGCCCAGCTTTCAGCTGACAGATGGAAATGAGCACAAGAGGGAGTAGGGCTTAAAAAAAAAAAGTTAGAGGAGACCTTTCATGAAGGAAAGTTTGCAGCTCTCAAGCAATACGTTCTGCTTGCTGATGACGCCAGATGTTTCCATTCCTGCTCTCCAGACACTGCATTCTTCTCTGCTTCATTTCTGCAGCTTGAATGGCTTGAGCTTTGCAATGCCAGTGTACCAACAGTAATATTAATAAACAGTTAATTTAAGAGAATTAAACTGCATACTTTCATCCAATATGATGAACTGTTCCTTTCTACATCTACCAGCATTTTCAAGACTGTTCATGAAATTTAGGGACTGTTCACATTTTATGAACAGATGAATGCAGATCAACTTTATAGTTTATAGTGGGGTGAACACTGACCACAAGATTTACTTCAGACCCTGCTTCAGCAAAGAGCAAGATTTGGTCCAAAGTGCTTCAGGGGCAGTCTCATTTGGCTTGTGGGTCTGACCCGGAATCTCGATTAAAACAAAAAACAAAGCTTTGTGCTTTCCTCATTCACTGTTATGGGGCAATAAAAAAGGCTATTGCCTTCCTTATTTTTGACAGAACTGAATGAAATTTGACAGCATCTTAGCCCCCCTTGAGTGGACAACTTCTGCCAAATTAAAAATAGGTTCAGGCTTTTTAATACTAGATATGCTTAAGATTTTATTTTTTTTATCTTGCAAAAAGGAACTGTCCCTGACGGTATATTTGCAGGCATGGTAGCCTCATCTGAGGGAACAAATTCTGACAAATTTCAGAAGGGTAGATGTAACTGCTTTTCTGCAAGAGAAACCTTTACAAGTATAGTGTTTTTAAAAAGGATTCACTTTATCTCCCTTTCTGTTTTATGGGTAATTTGTATGAAAACAGCATACACCCATCATAAAAGTGCCCTCAGGTAAGAAGCTTGCCACATTACAGGCAAAGAGGTCCTACAGCTTTTGTGCTAGGCAACCTTAAGATTGGTTTGGAGAGGACCATTTTGTTACAAAAAGAAGCTTCACAGAAAATAACCCTGAGCAGTTTCAGAAGGATGAGTGCAAGGGGTAAGGCGTTATGATGGACTGGGGAGGGAAAACAAGTGTGCTCTGCTCAGTTGGTATCACAAGTTACACAAACTAAGAGCAAAACTGATGGGTGGATGGGTGGACAGGAAGATTTGAAGGCCCAGCTTTTTCCAGGCAAACACTACTAGCAGAACTAGTAAAAAAGCACAAAAAGGCAAGAGCAAGGGGATAGCAGTCAGCTCTGTTTAGGGAAGCTTTTAATGTTTGATGTATTACAGTATTTTAATATTTTTCTGGAAGCCGGCCAGATGGGCGGGGTATAAATAAATTATTATTATTATTATTATTATTATTATTATTATTATTATTATTATTATTATCATCATCATCATCATCATCATCATCATCATCATTATATATTGCTCTAACAAACCTCCACAACCCCCGAGTTAGGAGTGGGGAACTTCTGGCCCACAAGACTCATTAGGCCTGGCACAAGTACCAATTTGGCCTGCAAAGCCATCTCTCCAAAACCATGGCCACCTGCCCCACACCTGGCATCACTGACTGACAGGCACTGGCCAAGCCTGCTAGGATGGACTGTGCTTAGGTGATCCTAGTGATGCACTTCATTACGCAGCCAGTCCCTGATGAAAGCAGGGCTTCAAGCCTGAGCTGTTGAGCTGACTAAAATTTGCTTCTATAACAGTCTGAAGTAACTGGAAATGATGCCTATGAGAGCTGTGGAAATGGCCTCTTGAAATGAATTGGAAGGGATTTCACTACATTTATCCAGGGAGGGAAGAAATCTTCCAGCAGTATTTTGGGGAGGGCCTTGGCACCAGCAGTGACAGTAGCACACTGTTGCAAGCCCTGCCTCAACCATTGGTGGCCAATATCCAGAGAAAATTATGTGAAGCGGCCTTCGCCTTCTCCCCCTTAAGACGGATGAGATAAAGAAAAATCTCAAGAAACTTTCTCAGCTATGTTTTCTGAGAAATGCCAGCTCAACTCCACTGCAAACCTTTCCACAAAAACACCAAAAAAGGTCAAATGTGGGAGTTTTAATTTAATCACCAGCAAGCATTTTTAGCATGCAAGGCATTTTAGGACCTCTTCATCCTTCAGCTCCCTAACCATTTTGGGAAGTCACATTTTAATGATGAGGACAGGGGCTGAGAGATGCTGATAGAAAATGTTCAGTGAATCTTAGACTGAGCTAGGACTGGAACAAATGTTTCCCATTGTTAGATTCAAGCTTCTTTGTGCTCAACCACATCAGCTTTTCATATGCAAAAGTTAAGAATGAAAAAGGTATGTGCATGGCCCATCAGGCCCAGAATCCCACTCCTCACAACCTCAGCTGACTATGCAGTAGCTGAGTACTGCAGCTGATGCTTCTATGGACAGCTTAAAGCATGCAATGCAGAGATAAAAGTGATTATTAAAAAATAATGCATATAGAGGGATTAAAGCTCAGTCATATTAAAGCTCACTCATAACTTCAGTACCTAGGGCTACAATGTTCTGCTCACTTACTTGGGAGTAAGGGCCACTGAACTCAATTGGACTTACTAGAGATATATAGGCTTGCTCTGAATGCAACATATAAAACATATCAAGGTGACATATAAAATCAAATGCAAAGAAAACTTAAACTTGGCTGTTTTGTCCTACAGGATTTGACTTAGATTACAGTTTGAATTTCTCTACTTTATTACTCAAACCTGCTTGACTGAGCTGCCACGAAACTTTAATACATATTTTAACTGCTTGACAGTCTGAGCATAAGCAGAAGGCTTTTTAATGCCAAAAGGAGGCTTAAAATGCAATTACTTTTTAAAATATATATATTTAAAAATGGATCTATAAGTAGAGCTCCATAACAGCAGAAGCTGTAATTTTTTAACTGATTTTTAGAGGACAAAATACATAGCAGTTGAGGAAACAAATCTCTAATGGTTTGTTTATCTACCATCAAAGCACAGTTTCTATGTGAATTCCATTTATTTCAATGGGACACACATAGGTGACACTCTCAGTGAACTCCATATCATATCTACAGGTATCAAAGTGCCCTGTGCAGAATTATATTTGAGAATTGTTTCTCTAATCAGAAGCACAAAAACATGGTATATTAACTTGGTTCACAGTTCAGAAAAGAGGTATTAAATATGCCTCCAGTACAATGCAAGGTGTTTTTGTTTTTTTAAAATTACCATTATGTTATATATAGACTATAACTGTACTTTTATGTGGTGGTATCAAGTTTTCATCAAGTATTCTTGATGAAGAAGACTTCTTGGGCTAAAAATGAAACACAAAGTCCATCTAATACTAATACTGCACAAGTACAATTTCAAAAATCTTGACATTGCAAGAAACCGTTATGTCTTTTGGCTTTGGCTGTAATTCTTCATAGCTTACATTCCTGTTTTAAAACTTTGCTATATATAGGCAAATTAAAATTAACCATTGTTAGCTCTTGTACACATATAAAATATATTTTGTGTGTGTGTGTGATAGAGAGAGTGATCTTCATTTTAACACTAGAAATTAGGATACAACTCCTGTCCTGATTAATTAGCTCTGTCTCACTGCTCTGTTCTACCTGCCTTCCAGTTTAATTTTGAAATTGATGCAGTTGTGGTTTGTCGTTTCACAGTTTGCTATTCTCATGCTTTTTCTCTTTCCTCTTATGCAGGTTGCCAATGCTAACTGTTACATATGTGCTTTGATTAAAACATGGCCTCAACATTCATGTTCATGCAATTGCACTGTTGCATCAATTATCACTATCACATGTGTACATTGCTTACATCACTATACAAAAAGAAATATTGTTGCAATCACATCATGGTTCTTTTGCATGGTATTTAACCAATGTACAAATGCACTCATGCACATCTGTAACCTATATTGAAAAAGGACATGAACTGAAAACTGCAGCCAACTTTGAATGCACAGTAGTATGACCTAAGTCCAGAAACAAAATATAAACAAACAAAAATGACAAATGACTAACGTAGCAGTGGCACTCCACAAACCAGATCAAGTAATCTGGAACTCATAAATCAACAGATAAATTAAAATGGGGAGAACTAATTGAAACCAATGACTGCGTTCAAATGTTTAAAGGCAAATCTTTCTGCTTATGCTAGTGGCTCAAACCCCCATCCAAGAAACCTAACAGTCTAATTTTCACATCTGGGCAAATGTTTCCCTGCCACTCATCACACATCTAAGATGTAAAAAACAACAATAGCAAACGCATTTCTTAAAATACAATGACTGGAACATTCGCATGAAAACCCAAAGGCTTTTTCAGACAAAAGCAGCAGTTAGCTCCCTCCCCCAAGCCCAAGGAAGTGTTACCCCAAAGTCTAGGTGCAGAGTTGAAAATCTATACTTCCACTCATATTTCTCCTGGGCTGCAAGTGATATAAAATGCTCTATGAACTCCAGTTCTGAGGTGAGATAAGAGAATTCTCCCTGCAGGCAGGCAAACAGCGAAGAGGTCTATAGGAACAGCTTCTTCTCACAAACAGCCAACTCATAGTCGACAAGCAATTCTCATATCCCCAGGCTTTACAGCAAATATTCAAGCAACAACCAGATGTGGACCTGGGAGGCTCTGTAAAACAATCTTCGACTTTCCAACCTTTCCCCCTTCAGAAACTTGCACACACACACACACACACACACACACAAAGCTTATCCCCAGGACCATTCAGGGTTAGAGAAAGCGGTGCCAGTTTATTCCTGTGTTGATGCACTGTCACTAGTGCTGCAAGCATAACTAGTGACTCTCAACATGTAAATAAGCTCCACCCTTCAATGCAGATTAAGTGTCCATGGAGTCAATTTTTCTGACAGTATCTGTTTCATATCACTAGGTGGCTGCAATTTGAGGCTTAACATTTCCTAAATATAAATGACTATATGTCTGTGTGTTCCTATATCTCTGAAAAACTCTAACAGAAGGGGAAAGAATAAAAGAAAATAGGAAACAATTATCACAATTAGAGTATTTTTTTATTTAAAAAAAAAACAACAGGTCTTGGCTGTTACAGCTTGCATCTTCATCCAAATCTTTTCTTTGGCTTTAGTTTCCTCCCCAAATGTTGCTTTGACTTTTCAGCTCAAACAAAACCAAAGTTCAAACTGAAACTTCGCCAAAACCAAAACTGTTTTTCCAGAATCAGGGTCAAACTATGCAAAACTCAGGAGTTCCTTTTGCAACTATAAATCAAGCCAGCCTTTCCAAGATGACTCATAAGCTGATTGGTATATCTGGCTTGAACTTCATTTATCACGGTTTGCTAAAGTTCTAGTCATATTCGCTTTTCACTTGAAATTGCATCACTTTTTCCCAGAAGAGACAAGTTCAAAGCCAATGAGGTACTTAACTTTCCCTTCTGCTGATCTCAGTGTAAAGACAGTGCAGTCACTGAGACCGGGCATTCATGACCATAAGCAGTAAGAATCTCATGTGTGTTTCATTCCTTTCATATTTGCATGTTAAACAAAATGTTGGGAAGCAAGGTGAGGAAGGGCAAAGCTCATGTCAAGCTAGCAGGGCCAAATGCAAGTTCCTTTATGTGCTGTGTTTCATCATATCCTTAACTTTGGCAGAAAACAAATGCATGGACAAAGAGAAAGTTATAGCAAACTACATATGAAATTCTGGCTGTAGGAGCCCAGAAATAAAATTAAAAAATGGAAGAACAGCAGATTGGTCTGTGCAAAGAAGTCATGTCTTTGCTCATGCCATGCCTGATTTTATAAACTTCTATCATGTCACCTCTTACCGCTTTCTGAATTACTGATGCCAAGTATTCCAGAGAGGGGTAATTTTGCCTTTAGGCTGGATTTCAGCACTTCAATGACAGACATTTTTTTCTCTACAGACCCATATTTCTTATTATTCTGTTATTAAGAGAAATAGCTGTAGTTAATTGCACTAATTGTGGAACAAACGATAGAATCCAACAAATTTGTGTCCAGGAAGATTTTTTATAAAGCTTAGCCTTTCTAAGTCAAAGAGATATGGTGAATATTAACTTAATCAAAGCACTAATGATGTAGCCCATCTTCTTGTACAAGACATTTGGATACAGAAAAAATGGGGCAATTTGTCTTCCTCATGAAAGGCTGCTAACATTCCTACCAACACTTTCAAATCACATCTCTGCTTCAGTTCATCTATTTTCTATTACCTTCTTTCAAAATATACAAAATATTGTTATAAACAGATAGATATCCAAAAGATTCCATGATAAAATAATCTTATAAATTATCTTTATCAAGCTATAATTTACTAGAAAAGACATTGAGGTGAATGACTGATGTCTCCTTTCCCCTCAGACTTTAATCAACACCAGTTTTCTTTGATATGAAAATATTAAAGGCTATTGTTGAAATTTGACTGTGATTTGATTACTGTTAAATGGACAGCCTTTAATTTAAAGAACAACTCATTCACTGAAACCACCAAACTTTCGCCAAATAGTCCCCCCCCCCCTTATAACTTTTCTATTTGGGTTAGAAGTCAGATGTTTCCAGGCTTAACACACAGTGAGAAAGTGTATATTTCTACACTAAACCACAGTGTAGTTAGAACTTTAATCCTCAAACCTGAGCAAGAGTAAAAATCCCTGAAAAGTGATTAAATGCATAAACCAATAATTAAATCAGATCAAGAGAAGAGCATTTCACTTAAAAAAACAAAACACTGAAACCTTATGGCCGTTCAGATGTTCAGAAGACAAACATTCAAGGATATTTTTCACCGTCTGAGCTTTTTAGAAATTGTGGCTTTCTAGTTTTTCACCAGGCTTCTTTCACAAAAAGCGTCACCAAAACAAAAACAAATCTACCATAATGACATAGAGAAGCCGTGTGCTTCGTTTTTGGCATGTCTAATTGGCTTTGACAGCACACCAGTAATTTAGTGCACCAAAATCAACACGGTGTACTACAACTGCCTGGTTACAGAGAGGACAAACCTGCACCTATGGCTGGATTTTGACAATGGAAGCATTTTCAACAACCTTAAGGGCACTATCCTACACTGGCGTTCTGCTGAGGGGCTTTAGAATGTTGCAGAAACCCTGCTGTGCCACCAGGTTGTCAGATGAGCCGCCAAGACAGCTCCATTGGTAGAATGGCTGGAACAGGACGAAGTTGTGGGCTAAGGAATGCTACAAGCCATGATGGATCTGCTCTGCCTGCACAGTTGGAGGCAGCAATGCTTCTGAATACCATTTTATGAGAACCACAGGAGGAGAGAGTGCTCTTGTGCTTGAGCCAGCGTGGTGTAGTGGTTAAGAGCGGCGGACTCGTAATCTGGTGAACCGGGTTCGCTTCCCCGCTCCTCCACATGCAGCTGCTGGGTGACCTTGGGCCAGTCACACTTCTCTAAAGTCTCTCAGCCTCACTCACCTCACAGTGTTTGTTGTGGGGGAGGAAGGGAAAGGAGATTGTTAGCCGCTTTGAGACTCCTTAAGGGGAGTGAAAGGGGGGATATCAAGTCCAAACTCTTCTTCACTTCTTCTTCTTGAATCCTGCTTACGGGTTTACCACAGGCATCTGGTTTCCCACCGTGAGAACAGGATGCTGGACTAGAAGGGCCATTGGCCTGATCTTGTTCTTATGTGACACAAGGGAGAAGTACATTTAGAGAAGAGCCTGCATCCGTTCAAACCATGGTCACTTTCCTACCAACAGCACAGGAAATTTCTCTCCCATTGACATCAAAAGATGGGGGGATCACTATCCCAATACCAATATACAACCCACAGCATCATCACAACACAGCATACAACATGGTGTAACTCAGCACCAATAAAGGCACATCGCAAACAGAATATGAACCCTACACAGCAGCACAATAACCCAAATGTCAAGATGCACAGGATAGGGCTATTTCTCTCTAGTCTCTCGTCATACACTCAGAGCTGGCAAACAGGAATTCTCATGAAGGGAATTGAAGAGAAATAGCACTTTGCACAGAAAAGAAGCCCTCTGCACAAAACAGCCCTGCAGGAATGGCTCACCTGGCGGGTCAAGCCACATCAAAAGCTTCCTGACAGCAGTGTTGCTGCTGCTTTTGAGAAGGGGGGTGGGGAAAGTGAGGTCAGGGCTGTGCAAACACACTGTCAAAGCCCATCCTTGCTGCCACCTCGCTCCTCCCCTTTCCTAGAATGGGGTTGAACCAGGGACCTACAACATGTAATATGTAAACTGTTCCACCCAGCTAGAATCCCTCTTAGAGCCGCTGGGCAGGAGGCCTCATGATTTCATTTAATTGGACAAGACTATATAAACGAGAAGAAGAAAGCTGGGAAGGACTGTAGCTCAGTATTAGGTGCTTGCTATGCGTGCAGAATGCTCCAGGTTCAATCCCCACCATCTCCAGATAAGGGAGTCGCTCCAGCCCCTTGATCACTTTTTGAGCTATATCTTTTCTACGGTGAGGTGGTCAGACCTGTACATAAAGTTCCAAGTGTGGCTGCATCATAGATTTGTAACATTGCGTTATAATACTGGCAGTTTATTTTTTAATCCCTCTCTTACTGATCCTAAACATGTAATCTGATTATTATTTTTTACAGCTGTGGTACATAGGTCAACATCTTCATCAAATTATCCACTATGGCCCCAAGGTCTCATTTCTGGTCAGTCACTGCCCCTTCAGACCCCTTTAGCACATTATTATTATTATTATTATTATTATTATTATTATTATTATTAGTGAGATGAGGGGGGGAAATTACCCCAGTTGCATCACTTTATACTTGCTTACACTGAATTGCAGTTGCCATTCTGCTGCCCATTTACTTAGTTTGGAGAGATTCCTTGGAGCTCTATACAATTCCATGAACAATTTGGTGTCATTTGTAAACTTGTCAACCATAACAGAGATTGTGTTAACCTTATTGTTTAATCCTGCACTGAAGAGCCACCGAACAAAAACTGCTAATTTTCCATCTTACACATTGTATCCTAAAATTATAACTACTCTGTGTTCCCAAGGAGAACAAAATCGCTTTCATATTTGTGGTTTATTTCAGTATCTCCAGCATTCCTTTCTCCTGCCATCCTAGGCAATACCAGGAAACTTATCTACTAGCTCAAGGCTGCTACTGTAGATCTTTCTCCGGAGACGAAACAAAGAGAGCCTCAGCCAGTGATACAGAAGGCATCTGTCAGCATCTGCTCATTAGTGAGGTGCTTTATTGTCTGGTGTAATAAAAGTGGGTCTTATAAAACATTCTGGGTGGGGTTTGCTTAATGAACCCCGTCAGTGGCAGCCTGGCGCAAGGGCTTCTACTTGTGCAATGGGGCTTCCCCCCATCTCCTCCTCCCGCATCCCCCCCAATTGGCTCTGGAGTGGGGTGGGGGGCGGTCAGGAGAACCCTCTTAACCTTGGTGGGGGGAGGGGGGATTCCATGTGGTAAGCTGATATGCTATGTTTCAAATGTTTCCTTTTAGACCTTTGCTGCCACCTACATAACCGTGATTTTGAGGTATACGTTTTATTAGCTGTAGCTATGCTGGAAGTATTAAAACAAGTATCTGCCTGAGCTTTCCCTGTAATGTTTTAAATCACAAGCTGTGCTAAGGTGCAAGTACTGACAATTATCTCTGTCACATTTGCTGTCATCATCAATTGCGTATGAAAGCATGACTCCACTCTGTAAAAGCCCTGGTAGGACAAAATGATCTTGCCGAGTCAGACTACTTGTCTACATAGCCTAGTACCATCTACCCTGATTAACACTGGCTTTCCAAGGGCTCAGCCCAAATGCCTTCCTAGACCTGCTAACTGAGTCAGGGGACTGAGCTGGCGGGATTATCTATGCAAAATCTGCTGCTACACCATTGAGTTATGTGATCCATTGGGTCATAAAAATATTTTATGGGTTGTGCATCACCAGTAGTTTTGCTGACAAAATTTGACCTAGTCCTGTGAGGGTGGAATACATGTACCAGCAGGCTGTAGGGTCAAAACACATACAAACATACAGATGCAGCATGATTAATTATGGGCTGGATGAACTCTGTAATATGGGGGGGGCAGAATACCACTCGTGTTTAGGGAGGGAGGGAAGGAAGAGGGAGAGAGAGAAAAATACTTACTTGGCCCAGTAGCAGCCAGCTAAGGTTAAACTACATCTACAAGAAGAGAAAGAGAGAGCTGGAAAGGAGACACCGTCCCCTCAATAGTGGAGCTTTGTGAATTTTCATAGTTGGCTAAGTTGACAGCAGCTGTTAGATTCCAATCAAACCAGAAACTAAGGAAAGAATGGGAATGTGTGGAAGAATACATGGCAAAACACGGTTCTAAAATCAAATTATTGATATGTATGGACTGAAGTTCATAAAGTTAAAGTTATATTATGGGGAAATGGACAATGAGGAATACATAAAGTATATCTACAGTGGTACCTCGGGTTAAGTACTTAATTCGTTCCAGAGGTCTGTTCTTAACCTGAAACTGTTCTTAACCTGAAGCATCACTTTAGCTAATGGGGCCTTCTGCTGCCGCCATGCCGCCGGAGCATGATTTCTGTTCTCATCCTGAAGCAAAGTTCTTAACCGAGGTACTATTTCTGGGTTAGCAGAGTACCACTGTACTAACTGTCAGAGGACTGCCATTGGAACAGGGAAGGGAGTTAGGGGGGCTGTTGGAATACAGAGAGCCTCCGAAGCTCCTGAGAAGCAGTTCCTCTTCCAGCGGTGGGAAAGCCACACTTCCAGTAGAGAACAGAGGGAAGGGGGCAGCCAAGCGAGGGAAGGGCTTGAGGATGCTGCTGAGAGCCCCAGCGCCTCACCTAGCCAGGCTGGGCAGGAGGGAAGCACGCCCCTTCCTTCACCCGGCTTGCACAGAGGGGTGAAACGCAAAGAGGGGAGGCGGAGGCTTGGGGTACCGAAGTTCTTATGCTGGGGGAGAAGCCGGAAGGGGCCACTCCTGAATTCTGCAAGTGACTGAGACGGACGTGAACTTGTTGATCTGCACTGTAAATAGTTTGCACAATAAAACCTGTAAAAGGCAGGTCGGAGTCCTGCCTGGTTACTCACGAGCAATCACCAACAGCATCCAACACTAAAAAGTAGGTACATATAGATTGTATAATGGATAACGTGGAATGTATGATAAAATGAATGACGATATGTGTAATTGAATGTAATACTGTAAAATAAAAACATAAATAAACGTTCAGAAAGGGAGAGCTGCTCTGCTGTGGGAGCTGCCCAACAGGCAATGGCAGATTGCTTTTTAAAACATACCCTGTAGTCTCCCTGGAATGGCTGAGCCTCATGGGGCCATGCAAAAGATTCAAGTCGAAGGAGCTGAGATAAAACACATTAACAAGCACAATATATCTAACGACAATAAGATCATTTATAAAGCAATGTGTTAGTAGATAGACATATGCCAGCTTACAAGCATAGAATATTTGGTTGGGGGCTAGATGGACTGTGATTTTCCCTTACATCTATTTTAATGATTGGATACAGCATTAAAAGGTGAAAGCTTACCTCACTTCTTAGAAGAATAAAACTGCAATATATTAATGGAAGTATAAGAGCCCTGGATCCCTCTGAGGGTACCATTTTAGACTACAAGAGAGTGAATCATATTTATGAGGAAGTGACAAAAATCACAGTAAGTTTTAAAATGTCTATTCTGCTAGTCTCTGTCAAAATAATTATGCTTTTTGGGATTTTGATGAGGACTTGAAAGGAATGATTAGTTCTAATGAGATGAGATTAATTGATGGCAATATTCAGTTTGTTTCATTATTTGAGTTATAGATTTTGGTTGCTTTAAAAAAGTCTTTGGAATTTTCTTTGAAAAAATAATTTTAATCTCATACTTTTATATGGTTCAGTTTGCTGATTTTATTACAACATGATGCTAGCTGTTTTGGAAAAAGAGTGGCAAAATATGATGTACAGATGGAAATATATATCTCATCATAAATAAAGTTTGCAAAAGAGAAAAACAAAACTCCTACAGGAAATCCTTTCCATTAAAATGTAAAACTTTACTGAAAACTGTGAAATTTGCAATTTTGAAATTAATCCATGAAAACCATAGAAGCTGGCTGTAAACTCTGTAAACAGTAAACCTTAGCATATAAAATACATTTATCTAGAATGGACTGAGATCCACTTCTTTATAAGACACAAGTGATTGATTGCTATTTTTAAGAGTGCTAAATTTCTGTCTAAATTATTGCCTTTGACACTGATTATTATTTATATAATCTTGGGTGTTTAAATTTATAACTAGTAAGATATTAGACAAGCTATAAATCAAACCGAACAGTAGAGAAATGAACTTCTTTTAGCTTTTTACATTAGGCTGTGATGTGCTGAAATGCTAACATCTTATTATAAGATTATTATATGAGGTTATTGATGTAGAGTTGACATGCGACTTGATTTGCAGATGCCCTGCTCACTAACCTTTTGCAACTATATCTCAGTGTAAACCTGTGGTAATTATTGCTGGATAGGGAGAGTTGGTTTAACTGAACTACTTCTTTTGATGCATGTTGAATGTGATTGCCCCCTAGAGATTACAAGAGTCCCACATGTGTGAGTTATTACATAAACATTGAGGGGAGGGGAGGGAAGAAAGGTGTATCTTACGAAAAATTCCTGTGGGTTTTGTTGCAGGTTTTTCCTAAGAACCGTAATTCTTACAGTGTCTATTCATACACATGTTTAAAAATATCCAGCCTAGCATTTAAGAAAAGATACAGAGGTATAATTCCTAAATGGAGGCAGTGCCAGATTTATGTATAAGCTAAACAAGCTGTAGCTTAGGGCCCCACTCTCTTGGGGGCCCCAAAAAAATTTAAAGGGGGAAAAAACCTAGATGTACATTTCCAAAATATAAGATAAAAAACAAATAAAATAAAACCTATATACAGCAACAGTGCTTTGTGTTGTGTAGGCTCCTATTTGTTATGTGTAAATGGCTTTAGATACCTATTAGGTCCATAAATTACCATATAGCATATATTCAACACAAAAAACAGTGACAATTTATTGTTGACAAAGGACAGCTGGACATATAAAGGGCCCCATTACCTTCAGTAGCTTAGGGCCTCATCAAACCTAAATCCGACCCTGAATGGAGGTCAGTGCTGCTTAGCAAATTGTGAAGACGTATTTTCCTCAATGGTTAGGAATCATAAAATGTAAAATGTCATAGCTCTTTCTTAACATAGCCTGCGTATCCTTGAGTGTGCCTTTTCCACAATCTCTCTAGTGATGCAGAGCACTCTTTGGAAGGATGGGGGAATCTTCATGATATTGTTGGGCTACAGCTCCCTTGTGTGGAGTGATGGGGCTGGGGCTGATGGGAGTTGTAGTCCAACTAGGAATATGAAACAACAGTAACAACAAACAGTATTATTGATGATCGCTCTCTGTCTCCAAAACTCTCTTTCTCCTGGTTCGCCAACACTTGAGCATCTGTAGAGACACTCCAGCAAAGGAGTTGAGCTTCAGACCCTACCTCTTTATTTTTAGAAGTCAGTTGTGCTCTGCAGCTCTGGGACAAAGGAGCTGTCCATGGTCCAGTAGATCCTGTTTCTGGCCAAGAAACTATCCCTGCTCATTTCCTGAAGCTGCTCCCCAGCAGTCTGCTTCATGACTGTTCTACTGACTCTTGGCCACTTCCATATTGCCTCAGGGGGCTTTTCCTGGAACTTGCGTGATCTAAACAGTCATGACAAAAAAACCGACTTGCTGGAAGAGTTTGGGCACTTGTGAAATAGCTTCTACTCTGCAATATCACAATGGAGGTTGTTTAAATAATGCTTGTAAACTGTCTGATTTTGCTATAGGTTGGTGGTGGTGTTTTCTCCAGAAACGAATGAACTGTATTTCAACAGACATGCAAATTATAAGCATAGGCCCCGAAGGACATAATTTTAACAAATATATAAATCGAACAATGCACAAAATGCCCCCTTCACCACCAGAAGAAGAAGAAGAGAAGAGTTTGGATTTGATATCCCGCTTTATCACTACCTGAAGGACTCTCAAAGCGGCCAACATTCTCCTTTCCCTTCCTCCCCCACAACAAACACTCTGTGAGGTGAGTGGGGCTGAGAGACTTCAAAGAAGTGTGACTGGCCCAAGGTCACCCAGCAGCTGCATGTGGAGGAGCGGGGAAGCGAACCCGGCTCACCAGATTATGAGTCTACTGTTCTTAACCACTACACCACACTGTAATGGCAGGTTATGGATGCTGGAGAATTCTGATGGGAACAGAAATGAGTGTGGAAATTGCAGCTGTCCATATATTCACTCGTAATCAGGTCCAGAATTACATGACCAGATTATATCAGGAATAATCTTTCATAAGATTCTAGCAATGTGGTGCTCAGCCCTGAGATTGGAAATAATCCTTTTCCTGCTCTTTGATAGTCAATTATCAAACTCATTATGAAAACTTTCAAAGAGCAGGCAGCATTTACATAGACTTTGATATCAAAAGGTGGCAACAGAGGCTTTCCCCTGATCTTACTATTGTGTTCCCACAGCACTAAGATCAGACATAAGTTTCTGTCTGCTTTTTAAATGCCAGGAGGCAGAAAAAGCTTTTTTCTGCTCTGTCCACAGCATTAATATAGTAGATACATTTTTGCTGCTGCCTTTTACTATCAAAGAGCAAGCAGAGGCTTATCTTTGATCTGAGGAGCAGATTGCTGAAAACATGAATACCACCAGCAAAAAATAATTTAAATATATTAGTAGCAGGAGATTGGTTGCCATGCCTGAATTCATAAAAAAGAATTTCAACTTTTGAAGATTCAATCACATCTGAACCATTCAAATCTAAATATGAATCAAATCCCAAAATATGCCACTGATACACAAAACTCATCAACTTACGTTCCTGGAGTAAATTCTCAGTACTGTAGTTCACTCTTCCTCTGAAATCACTGAAATCTGTCACTTCCATAAAATATTGGCAGAGGTTCATTGCAAATGGACTGTATCCCAAGCTTAATGGAACCTCTGCTGGCCAGGTAATGACCATCCATAGTAAAAATCATAAATTAATATTCAACTCAGATAGCCTCACATATGTAGGTTATCCAATTTAGCAGTCTTAATACAAACTAGTTCTTACTGTCTAAGTTTGCAATTATGCTAATAAGTTTTTAAATCTTTTGCTAAATCAGTTTGCTTTTCTAAATAAAGCTTCAGAGCAATAAAACTTGAGAACAGAATGCAATAAGAATGAATATGTTAAGGCTAATTCATACGTTATTCTTGTTCTTATTCTTACAAAGAAAAGATATAAAGCTACACTTAAATGCTTAACCACATGGAGGTGACTAACATTAGAATGCATCTACTGGCAAAAAGAAAGAGAGAGAGAGAGAAATCTCACTGAAGTGTGTGAAATTAATAACACACTATACATTTTGCTGAAAGGTGAACATTTTTGAGGTTGAACTTATTAGTTACACTTCCTATCCTGGCAAAATCCATCTATAATTAGAGAAGCAGAAAAATGGCAAGAGAAGTACCCATGAACAAATCTCCAAAACTCACATAGTTGCATGATATTCTCTGCTGGCTGCTCTTTGTTTTTTGTTTCACGCCTTTTGCTTTGTAAAGATACTAATGTTTAATACACTGAGCACACATAACCACTTGAAAAGAAGAAACCTTATTATCCCCAGGAAACCTACCAATCGAAAATGGACACACGTAAGATAAAATTCTCTTTTTAGGCAATAAATTAAAAAGAAAACAAGCATAAAATATTGGCTCTTACATTTCTTCATATATTAGTTCATTAATTTCACAGACTCAAGAAAAGGTGATGGGGGGTAAGAGTGAGAGACAGAGAGAAGACAAGCCAAAAATGACAACTCTTGTCTTTTTTTTTTTTTGATTCAAAATGAGGTTGCTTTTCCAAAAAGAGTTTGCTAAAGACTAGGAAAGTATTTCAGATTTAAGAGATTTATACCGAGTGCGGTTGTGTGATCTCTGTAATACTAAATCTAATGTTTAGTGGTAGTGATAAATCAGAGTTGCACATAATACTTTAAATACTAGAGCACACATTTTGTAAGGAGTAATCACATCTGAACGACTCCACATGACAGCTTTCCACTGCCATCACTAGAACATGACTAAAGGCCTGTTTGGATGTTCATACTGGAACATTCTCCATTGTGTGAGGGAAAGACCAAGCCTTCTCTCACTTCTCCTGCCAGACCCATCCCACACTGTTCACACGTTGGTGGCCTGGAACAGGGAGCCTGCTTTATGTGTCTGGCCTCCTAATGTGATGTATAGCCCTGATAATGCAAGGTTCTACAGAAGTATGTTGCCAATAGTCAAGCATTGGCTGAGAGCCTCGGGGACTAAGAAGGGCCCTTCACCAGTCAAACTCAGCTATGCCACCATTTACAGCCATATTCCCAGGTGTCATTTTACCTGTGGATGGGTGCCAGTGCCACTTCTGAATGGGAGCACCACTCAGTTCCCAGCTGCTGTTACTGACTGCCATCTCAATTTACCCAAAATGCAATGCTCTAGACTAAATCTATAGCTTTCAAAGATTTATAGGCTCAGCAGAACTTTATACAATAAAATTTTTATCCAACATAGCAACAAGATGGCAAGACCACAGTTATTCCCCTTTCTGTGACAGAATGGCCCTGTTAAAGCTTGCCACTTCTACTCATTAACTTCTGTTATTTGTGAGGTGAATACAGACTTATGAGTGTAGGTGGAACTTTTTGCATACTGCTCCCTCAAATCTAATTTGCACAGGAAGGAAAACTGAAGAGGCAGGAAGAATGAAAGGGACGCATCCTCACCAGAGCTCCTTCTTAGTCTGAGCAATTCATCTTACGAGTAAACACTCTGCTTACACTCCTGCTCCCCTTTCCTGTCTCCTGTCTTGGATTGTGACCTCTCTCTGACTTTTAAATATAATCCTATTTCTGGCTCATCTCTTTGCTCCTCAGCAACTCAAACTTCTGCCTTGTTCTAACTAGCTTCCTGACTCCTGATCTGCCTTCTCTGGAACTTAAACTTGTCTGTTTCAAACTATGTCTTCATCGTCCTCCCATCTCTGCAGAACACCCATGCCGAGCTAAGGCCTGAATGAATGCTCACTTAATGACAGACGCATGTCTTTTCTCTCCCTCACACGACAACCTGCACTGGGAAAAACCTCCTCATTTACACAACCTATAAAGGTACAAGGGCACTGCCCTCATTGCCACCTGGCCATTCTTTGGTATCATGCAGCTGTTACAGCAGCATGAAGTAAATTAATTAGACTGATAGAAACAGATGAAGGATCTGTCCTTTATTTTGCACAACAGCTGCAACTGAGGGACGAATTCACAGGCACAGCTTGTTCTCCTGAGCAGATAAAACTAGGTAACAAAAGATGCAGAGGCAAAACAGGTGATCAGCAGCCTCACATATTTTATATATACGTAGCTGAATTGCACAACACTGAAGTGTAGGTAAGGAGGCAGTACTGAGGGAGGGAGTTTCTTCATCTCTTCTGCCTTTTCTTTCCCCCACCATGTTTCGTTGGTCCCCACATGTAAAATTCCTATTGCCCCTTTTCTTTTGTATTCAGATTAAAATAATACTTTCAGTTCTTATGGAAGGTCCCTTGGAAAATATGAATGCAGCACAGAAGGACAGCCAGAATATACAAGCAGCCTATAGCAGTTAGTTTTGCTATCTACTAAAAATGCTATAGCAGCATTTTTTGATATACAATGGAATACAACTATATTCACCTAAACAAAATCAAATTTCATTTTTTCTTCTCATCATTTCTAACCAGTAGATTTGCCTCAAGTAATTATATAAGGTACCATTCACAACTGAGTAAGTCATACCCCAAATAACAACAACTACCTTCTACAAATATCCAGACTGCACTAGTCATTATAAGAAAGGTTTCCCTGATTTACACCATAATGTGCTTCTTTGCAACACGTCAATTGAATGTTGTCTTTCTGCACCACCTTTCCAGACCTTTGTCCATTAAGAAAAAGGACTTTCAGTATTCCATCAGAAATCAGGTTTGGAGCACATTTACTTGTTTATTTTTTTGCAACAGAACACTTCCAGAATATTTAGACAAATTAAAGCAACTCACCTGCAAATGCTGAGAGTTGTCTGTCATATTATCTTCACGTCTACGAACTTCTTCTAGCAACTGGGCATTCTTCTTCTTTTCCATTTGTTGATTGTGCTTCAGGTTTGCCACCTTCTTGTTTTGGTCCTTCATATGTCTAAGAATTGTATGCATAGGCCTGTTAATTCTAAAGGTCCAATTGACAGTTTTACAGTGCAAATGTATAAATAATGGCACACGTCATTTGCATATTAGGTGCAGTTATCTAGCACATAAACTATACTGAACAGATGATAACAATAAGCAGGTTGCACATGAAATGTCACTCTGGATGAAAACAAGCTTACGAGTATCTCTGTTTCTTTAAATTGATGCCTGTAGAGGTATGATATAAGATGAACGCATGAGGTGATTTTTTAAAAACAAAAACGTGTCGCTGTTTCTTTCAGTCAGGGGTGCTGTGAGACTGCTTGCACAGTGCCTTTCCCTCCCCTCCCTCCAAAAATCCAAAAACATCCTCATCTCTCTGCCCTCAGGGGCATTTCCCCCCTAAACAGACACTGTGACATCTCATTACTGGAATAATGTTCTCAGGACTATGCTGCAAATCCAAACCAGCTTTTCTATTTGCCTTTGTGCTTTGGGTGATCTGGGCAACTGTGCTGTAGACTTGTTCTCAGAAGAATGAACTTGTTAATGAAATTTGCTGTTCCCTTTTAAAACTGCTTACTGATGTATTTCACAGACAAATTTCTCTTGCTAAATGAAAAAAGCAATTCTGAAGATGAATGCCAACATATTTAAAACAAACCAAATTCATGCCAAACATTACCAGAATAACACTGTTAATAGAATTAAATGTGTTGTTCCTTTGCAATTTTAAACTGTAAAACTTATATTCTTCAACAAAGAAAAGCAATTGTTTGAAGTTATACGGCCAGCCATTGTCATGAAAGTCTGAAAAACTAATCTTAGGACAGAGTTACTACCTGCTTGGGTTCTTAGATATTAATTTATTTGACTTTCTCATGATTCTGAGGAATTTCCTTCTTCTTATCTATATAATAATAGTCATGTGCAAATTCCAAATGAGATCTACACACTAATCCTTTTTTGGCAAACTGAAAGGATATTTTCTAATGCCCATATGATCACTGGAAATTTTCCAGTATCTTCTGCACTAGACACTGTAATAAGAAAATACTTAAGTTGCAATGCACATTGAGCTGATGTAGCAACTGATCCATCTTCTCATAATCTCAAAATGGGACCTAGATACTTACCATTTGCACTTAAAACCTTTTCTATGAACATCCACTAAATAGAAGCTTTATTATGTCTTAACATTGTTTTCATTGGAAAGCACTATCACATGGCAAAGTTTCACAGAACAGTCATCCAGGCACCACTGTTATATGAAAGCAAATGAGGAATCTACACTCTGCCCTAAATTCTAGGGTAAAAGCTAGTAACAATTCAGATTATATAATTAAAACACAGTATCTGACCAGGAAACCAGTTACTACTCCATATCTACAATTATTTTTCAAGCTCTTAAAATGAGAGATAGCAATTCATATTTTTTTACCATAGGAAAATTTGAATTAGTGTCTTCTTTATTCAGAAAAAAAGAGTGTGACCAAAGGAAAGGCCACATAATATCATGATTAATTACACTGTGTTAATTTTCATCCTGTGGATTCATTTACATAATTTTTAAAACCTCTCCCCTTTGGCATTTCCAAGCCCTCCTCTTTACTGCAAGTGTCTCTAAACTCTCCTAAACTTCAGTGAGGTGGTCATTTCATGTGGCCTTCAGATCATGCCCTGGAGCATAAGTAACCCAGTTTGGTAAGTAAGACCATGTGCCATGCAAATGCAGTATACACAGTTCCTGACCTTCAATACAATGGAGTCTGATGCACAGATTGCCCCAGTTTAATCATCACCTCTTCACAAAATATCTAGCTGTGAAGCACTCTGGGTTGCTGAATATTAGCTGAAGTGAGTGTTTATAAGAATCTACTTCTTTCCTCAGCACACATTACAAAATACCAAGGTTTTTGACAGGACCTGTTATTCTCTATTGCTGCAGCAGGCCCCACCATTGAGCCATGCCGTAAGGCCCCCTTGACTGGTGTGTTTCAGTCAGTACTGTTGTAGCACCATGTCCGAGGTGCTCTGGAGCATTGCAGGAAATTTAAATAGCTGCTAAACACCATCATGGTGATCACTGTAGGATCACGGCTCATGGGGGACACAGATGTAGATGGAGGCTCACTAGAGATCTCAATGCCAAGGATCCCTTTGAACCTGGAGTTTGGCCCTGTAAACTACAGCAGAGATAAGCACTTCAACATATACTAACATGGTCATGTATTTTAGGGTCGCCATATTTTTAAAAAGTGAAATCTGGACACAAAAGAGTTTTCGAGCTATTTTTAATGAAATTCGCCAAAATCTACACTTCTGACGTGGGTTGTCATACGTCCGGATTTTCCTGGACATTTCAGAATTTTCCACCCAGATGCTGTTTGCAAGGGCCAAATACCGGCTATGTTCGGGAATTCTGGACATATGGCAACCCTATGTATTTGCCTTCTAAAGGGCTACCTGTTGTGTTTTAATCATAGACAATATAACCAAGATAGCTAATTATTTGAGGAACATAGCAAATTCACTAACTCAACTTATGCCTATGAGGGAGCATACTTCATCATGAACACATATAAACTGATGGAAACATTTGCTAACACAGAAAATAAATGGATAACCATGCTCCCCAAGCTTAACTTAATTTCATAACTGTTCTTTCGCTAACATGCAGGCATTGTGCAGATCTTGCTTAATATTTATGCTGAACATGTTGCTAGCCCATTCAGCTTGATTAGCTATAATTTAGAATATTCCCTGATGTGTTTTCTTAATCAGAAGGGCAGCATGCTGTTTTAATAGAAATGGAAACTAACATGATGCAAATGCTGTTCGGTAGGAAGGCCACCAGAAAGTACAATAGGCCTA
This sequence comes from Podarcis muralis, assembly GCF_964188315.1. Lineage (NCBI taxonomy): Eukaryota > Metazoa > Chordata > Lepidosauria > Squamata > Lacertidae > Podarcis > Podarcis muralis. The sequence goes on from NC_135656.1 coordinate 81,640,011, forward strand.
CATTTTTTAGGATACCCTGGACAGCAATTTGTTAAGCTATCAGAGAACTTGATATGGGTGAAGTAATGCTGTAAGAATGCTATGTTTTCACCAGGGGAGATTCAGAGTAGAAGGTGAGAACTTCACAGCTTCATACTTTTTAAAGAAAGCAGTATTTACTAAAATGGGAAGAGAACTAAGAAGCATAATAAGGCATCATTCTGGAGAACAGGACTATGAACCAAAAGCAACAACTGTGCAGTGCAATTTCCCCATTCATTTCCTTTTCTGAAACCCTCAGCCCCAAAGTGACTGCTCTCTGAGCAAACTGTTAAGATTTAATGTATCCTGCTAGAATATTACTGGCATACAGCGCTGTTGAAAAATGTTGTACTTCTGAGTTTCAGTGTGCTATGACAACAAGAATCTGGCTCATCTTCAGTAATTTTTAAGACACTCATTGAATCACAGATTTATGAAAGATGCAAAGTAGGTCAAGATAAAGGAAGGATGGTATTCATTAGCCAAAGTATATAAATAAGGATAAGAACTATAAAAAGATTAAATAGACAGACAAGTATAAACATGGAAAAGATAAAGCCAAACAAACCAATAAATTGGGAAGTAGAGATGCTGTGTAGGCTAGGCTCTTCGCCATGTGTTATGTTGGTATGGTTATTCTGTTAACACTAGGACAAATGGGTAGAATAACCTCATCTAAGCATCACTTACTGCTATAGTCTTAGGTCAGTGTCTACCATAAACGGGGGGGGGGGGGGGGAGGCCTGAGTTTGCCAACATACTGAAAGCTTTTGTAGAGATGTAAAAGCACAAAAAAACAGTCAGTAAAACTTACTACCTTGCTGTTGTTAAAAGAAAACAATTATTCAAAGCTGGCTAGAAACTGGAGTTTTAAAAAAATAATCAAACACAGAGACACAGCCCTGACCAGAAGCTAGAATGAGGGTGGGGGTTTTCATTTTCATTACATGCTTAAATTATCATCATAAAAACACACTCGGTTGTGCCCCAATCCACTCAGGCCTGCAGCCTAAATATTCACTTCTTTCAGAAATCCCTTTGTGATTCTAGCCCATGGGTAGGCAAACTAAGGCCCAGATCCAGCCCAATCGCCTTCTGAATCCGGCCCACTGGACAGTCCGGGAATCAGTGTGTTTTTACATGAGTAGAATGTGTGCTTTTATATAAAATGCATCTCTGGGTTATTTGTGGGGCATAGGAATTCGTTCATTATTATTTTTTTCAAAATATAGTCCAGCCCCCACAAGGTCTGAGGGACAGTGGACCGGCCCCCTGCTGAAAAAGTTTTCTGACCCCTGTTCTAGCCACTACATCTCCCTCCCCTCCCATTTTTTCTGCAACAGTCAGTATTCCACACTCATAAGCATGCTCAATCTACACTGGGCTGTTCTGGGGGTTTCAAGACCTTGTGCTCTACATTCATTGACCTTGGCACTAAGAGGCATGGGCAATGTCCCCTGAACTAAAATACAAATGTTTTCTAAAAAGTATCCACATCCAATTTGGAATGATCAGAAGGTACTGTGAGGTACAACACAGACCCCTCTACGCTTGGATAATGTTAATTTTCTCTTCATTTCTAGCTGCTTCGTTGATGTGCATCTGATGTTAACAGAAATCCAAGCCACTACGTTAAGTTCCCAACTTTAATTAGGTACCTTACTATGCTTGCCGAAAGCTAAGTGATATCAGACAAAAATAAGTAGTATTTCATAGTCAAAGTAGCATTTATTCATCTTGAAAAGTTAAAAATTATTTGCTTTAAGAAAAAAACACCTCCCAAATGCAGATATGCAAGACTCCTACACAAGGAAGAAGCAGAATTTATAACAGCTCCCTAAAGAATACTTTGCTTCCAATACTTTTCATCACATTAAACATTATTATGGTGGGACCAAGAGCCAGTTACCAAAATCTAGAAGTATGCCAGAAATCTTTGCATCTCACTGCCAATTTCATAACAGAAATATGCAACATTGCTGATGGGTTTTACGTATTCTCTGGTCCACAGCAATTTACACAAAATAAATCAACAACAGAAAAGTGTATAAAAATATATTTTGCATGCAAATTAAGACTAAGTATTGGCTCCAACACCGTGCACAAGCAGGAGAAATTTCTACAGGTGGTGTGGTTCCTCTCTTTCCCCCTACACAGCCTCAACATCTGTTCTAAAGGACCGAGAGACCCTTTGGAACAAATTTTAGGGGTGCAAGAGGCCCTACAGGGGAGAGGAGAGGTGGTGAAGTCCTGTTGTGCTAGTGGAAGTCCACCTGTGCAACACTGGATTAACCTAACAACTCTTAGCATTTTACAAAATGGAAACCAGAGTAAAGCAACCTCATTAAATATCTTTAATCACTTTAAGTCACTTTAATCACTTTAAGTAGATAAAAAAGCATACTATGGAAGGTGCATATTGCCTGGTTGGTTGGTTTTTTGGTTTTTTGGTTGTTTGGTTGGTTGGTTGGTATGTTTGTTTGTTTTACAATGTTTACAAATAGTGGTGTTGAGTTTCTTATTTTGTTTTTTAAAGGCAACATTCCCTGAATCTAAGATACATAATTATAGCTGGTGACAAGGGTTTGTATTTTGGTGGGTGTTTTTACTATGAGAGCTTCAGGTCTTCCTTGTAGTCCACAGACAAATCCATAACACCCTACAGTAACAAAACTGCAGGTTTTCACTCACAACATACATTTCATATAATACCATACAGAAGGATTGAAGAATTCAATTAGCTACTTCTCCTTGCTAATATTCTTAATGATATCCAAATTTGATATGGAACAGAGCGAAAAAGAAAACTACAATCAGCACTGATGCAATTACCATCGGCAACTCTCATCTCTGAAAAGCTGATCATGGTTGTGTGAAAGCATACAATGCCAGATTAGGAATGTAAGGTATGAGCAACTGCATGGGTGTACCAGGAGGCATCCAATGGAGATGATGTTGCACTAATGGGGGACTTTGATTACCCTCAGATAGATGGGGTAAGTGCATGATCTAGTTACAACTAAGATGTAAAAATTCTAGATACCCTCAATGCCCTGGAACCAACCAAAGGGAAAGGGACACATGACTTAATCTTAAATGGTGCCCAAGACCTGGTGCAAGATATAAGTGTTAATGTCAGTAGTCTAGAAAGGATGTAAAAAAGAATTAGAGGAGCACATCGCTGAAACAAAATTCTTTAAACATGTTACAAAAAGGAAAATTGCTAACCCACAGGAAAATACACTGGACATTCAGAGATGAAAAATTAAGAATGTAAGAGGAGAGCCTACTGGTTCAGGCCAATGGTTCATCTTGTCCAACAACCATGTCACTCTATCAGCCTCATGTTAACACCATCTTTCTCTCTCTCTTTTTTGAAATCAGTGGGAGCTTCAGTGTACGCCCTGACCAAAAGGATGCTGTGGCCAGCCAGAGTCACTCTGTTATTGATCCCTGGGGCTTCCGATAACTGAACTGCCCAGCTGAACAACAAAATGGCATCTGATGTCTGGCTATCCCAGGTCCAGTCCTACACTAAAGTTCCCATTGAATTTTGGCCAAATGTTTATCATTCACAACAACTGCAGACTGGCAACAACTCCTTGCCAGGCTACACAGGAGAGGAATTTTCTGGAACTGGAACTCAGATACCTTAGAAAGTTAGGATGGAAGCAGATATTATGAAAAACGAAAAACACAGTGCTGCTGCTGCTGCTGCTGCTGCTGCTGCTGCTGCTGCTGCTGAATAATCCTTTGACTCTTGCCATGGGGGTTGATAATGAAATGAAAATGTTTCTATAACTCCACCCACTCTGCCAGACTTGGAAACAGAAGGCAGCACCTTTGAGAAGTTGCTCACATCACAGCACCCCAGCAGGGTCACCACAGGTAACTGTCCTAGGCCCTCCATAAACAAAGTCCAACCTAGCCCAGACAGCCACCATGTTTGCTTTCAAGAATGCTCTGCAAGATGACACAACTTTGGGACATTGTTGGCAGGGGAATGGCTGCCAACAGAAATGGCTTCATTAGATCTCCTCTCAACTGTCATGTTACATGGGGCCAGTCATTCCATCAGACTGCACTGCCTCAACAGGAGAAAGAGAAATAGAGCTCACTCCATCAGCTCTGCTGGAGGCCAAGCTCCATCAGACACCTCCTGCCTCTAAACTGTGCCAGCTGGTCAATATAGGAACAACTGCATAGGAACTGGTGTCTTGAGCTTTGATTTTCCTCTTCCCTCCTTGTCCCTTTTTCCTTGTGCGCTGTGTGTGAGTTTTAGATTGTAACCCTGCGGCTAGGGAGTGTATTCTTTTGATTTCATGTAAGCCTCTCTGGGAGTCTTTCTGGCAGGGCACAAATGATGTAAATGAATGAATGAAACAATTTTAAAATTGGAATGTTAAGTGAATGGCTATACAGTGGTACCTCGGGTTAAGAACTTAATTCATTCTGGAGGTCTGTTCTTAACCTGAAACTGTTCTTAACCTGAAGCACCACTTTAGCTAATGGGACCTTCCACTGCTGCTGCTGCGCGATTTCTGTTCTCATCCTGAACCAAAGTTCTTAACCCGAGGTACTATTTCTGGGTTAGCAGAGTCTGTAACCTGAAGCGTCTGTAACCTGAAGTGTATGTAACCTGAGGTACCACTGTAATATAAAGTAGTCTGGGTTTGAGTTCTGGGAGAAGAGACAAATGTTATAAAAGCCTGAAATTTATATGGAAATTCAACCAGCGTTTGAACTGATCAGGTCACTGTCCTACTTGGCCACTGTAAAAATTTACTTGACTGCTGAAACAGCATGCAGAAAGGAGCCCTGTGATGCCCAGAGCTACAATTAAGAGGCTTATTCTTGACTCTTACAAAGCTTTTGTTTTTAATTTTGAGTTTAGAATTCTTATCTGCTTATCAGATCTAGTTTTATGGAATATATGACAGCAAAAGCTTGTTACTCATAGAGCAACAAGACTGAAACCTGTAATCAGCCATCTGCATCGTGTCCTTTATTCCATTTTATAGCACTATAAATTTTGTCTAAGCCTGAAACATGCAAAAAAACTGAAGATTGTCTGCTTTTAAGAGGAAGTGACTCAAAAGGACCCACCAGAAACAACACTTGCACATGCAATTCTTTTAGGTTAACTTCATGTTTTATTTCAAAATGCAAGCAACAATATTTCAACAGCTTTTTTGTTGCCCTATTAAGATAATGAGTCTTTGCATTTTCTTCTTTTTATAAAAAGGTATAATAATACAAGGTGATGTGAATAACACTCCTCTGATTTGGCTAGCTTCCTCTCCTATTTCATAAACCAAGTGGGTAGAAAATATCATTTATCCCTAAAGTCACTGTGGAGAAATCATAGGGGTATATCCAACAAAGTAATCCCATTGATGAAATGGGATTGTGCAACTTCCCCTCTTTCTTCTTTCCCTGTGTGCCCCACAGATCAGTTCTAAGAAATCATACTTGTTGATCTGAGTAGGTACAGAAGAAAGAAGCTGAAATCTACATTCTCTTAATTTTTCTATTTTGGATTATATCCCAATTTTAGTCCTGCTCAAAAAGTAACCTTTTAAAATTAGTGGTCATAAATGACTTGGGTCCCTTATTTATAATGAGTCTAATCTGGGGTACATACCCTCCAACATTTCTCTGATAAAAACAGGGACATTCCATTCCATAATGATAATTTTACAATTTATACCGCACACATCTTACTGGGTTGCCCCAGTCACTCTGTGCAGTTTCCAACATATATAAAAACATAATAAAACAATAAACATGGGGGGGGGACCCTTCCCTATACAGGTTTGCCTTCAGATGGCTCAGGGGTCAGATAACTCCATTTGTTGTTGTTGTTTAGTCGTGTCCGACTCTTTGTGACCCCATGGACCAGAGCACGCCAGGCACTCCTGTCTTCCACTGCCTCCCGCAGTTTGCTCAAACTCATGCTGGTAGCCTCAAGAACACTGTCCAACCATCTTGTCCTCTGTCGTCCCCTTCTCCTTGTGCCCTCCATCTTTCCCAACATCAGGGTCTTTTCCAGGGAGTCTTCTCTTCTCATGAGGTGGCCCAAGTATTGGAGCCTCAGCTTCACGATCTGTCCTTCCAGTGAGCACTCAGGGCTGATTTCCTTAAGAATGGATAGGTTTGATCTTCTTGCAGTCCATGGGACTCTCAAGAGTCTCCTCCAGCACCATAATGCAAAAGCATCAATTCTTCAGCGATCAGCCTTCTTTATGGTCCACCTCTCACTTCCATACATCACTACTGGGAAAACCATAGCTTTAACTATATGGACCTTTCTCGGCAAGGTGATGTCTACCCTCCAACATTTCTCAAATGAAAATAGGAACGTCCTAAGAAAAAAATGAGACATTCCAGGATCAAAACAGAAACCAGGACGGCTTCTCTAAATCAGGGACATCCCTGGAAAATAGGGACACTTGGAGGGTCTGGGGGTAAAATTTAGTTGAGTGCAACACTTTGTCTTTAGAATTCATTTTCTAAGCTGCTGTTGCTTCCAGTCTGGTGGTAATGGAGAATGCAGAATCGAGAAAAGTAAAGGACACTGGTTCTGCACCGGATAGTCCATCTGGTTCTTTGTTGTTAAATATTCTTGGTCCAGTCTGAAACTGAGAATCTGGACCAAGAATATGGGCCTTATAGACAGATGGAACTGTCAGCACCTTCAGGGATTTATGGAATCAATTCCAAATGTGTTCACATACTATGAATCGTTTTGGGTGGGATGGTAACTTGGAGAAATGTAGGAGGAGTCCAGCTAGGGATTACAGCACAACATCAAGTATTTGTCTTGCCTATTTTTACTAATAAGAATGCAGGAAGCTGCCTTACACCCCAGTATTTTCTACACTGACTGACAGCAGCTTTCGGGGGGGGGGGGGTAGACAGGAATCTTTCACAGCCTTTGTCAAGTTTGGAACTGAGACCTTTTGTACGGCAAGCAAGTTCTCTGCTGCTGAGCTATGGCCCTTTATTTACAAGATTTATTCTAAACCCAGAGCTGTCTTATAAATATACTCTGATGTTTTGAAATGCACTCAATTGTTTTCAATCGTTAGCCTTTTCTTTTGCCTATAGAAAAGAGGTGAGTACCAAACCCTGAAACCAAAGTTTATTTACCTCTTCTTAACATGTAGTTATCTCCCACTTGGACTACTGCAACGCACTCTATGTGGGGCTACCTTTGTAGGTGACCCGGAAACTGCAATTAATCCAGAATGCGGCAGCTAGACTGGTGACTGGGAGTGGCCGCCGGGACCACATAACACCGGTCCTGAGAGATCTGCATTGGCTCCCAGTACGTTTCCGAGCACAATTCAAAGTGTTGGTGCTGACCTTTAAAGCCCTAAATGGCCTCAGTCCTGTATACCTGAAGGAGCGTCTCCATCCCCATCGTTCAGCCTGGACACCGAGGTCCAGCTCCAAGGGCATTTTGGTGGTTCCCTCACTGTGAGGTTACAGGGAACCAGGCAGAGGGCCTTCTCGGTACTGGCGCCAACCCTGCCGAACACCCTCCCTTCAGATGTGAAGGAAATAAGCATCTATCATATCTTTAAAAGACATCTGAAGGCAGCCCTGTTTAGGGAAGTTTTTAATATTTAATGCTGTATTGTTTTTAACACTTGATTGGGAGCCACCCAGAGTGGCTGGGGAAACTCAGCCAGATGGGTGGGGTATAAATAATAAGTTGTTGTTGTTGTTGTTGTTGTTGTTGTTGTTGTTGTTGTTATAACATGTAGTTCAGTTAGGGTTGCCATATTTCAAAAAGTGAAAATCTGGGCACAAAAGTTCTTGAGGTTTCTTTTTTGCAAAATGAAATTTAGAACTATTTTAAAGGAAATTCACCAGAAGCTACACTTCCAACATGGCTTGCCGGATATCCAGATTTTCCCGGACATTTCAGCTATTTCCTCCCAAATGCTGTTTACAAGGGCTGAATCCCAGTTACATCCGAGGAATTCTGGATGTTTGGCAGCCCTAAGTTCAGTGTGGCAAAGGACGACAGTCACAAATAGCTTAATCTGAGTAAGAAACATGTGTGCATGTTATCTCTGTGATGGTTATAGCATTGATATTCTCTGAGCGACAGTTACTGCGAATGTTTCATTTTGTACCTGGAAACTTTTTGAATGGTGCTTCCAGCTGCTTCTGGAACCGTCAAACTATTAGAAAAAAACGGGGGGAAATGTCCAATGTGACATTTAAAACTCTTTTAGACCTTGGCTTGCACATCTCATTGAGTTTTACTTCCCCACAGAAATGATTAGGCAGACCAGCAGCACAGGCTCACTATGAAACAGCTGGTACCAACTGCTCTACTGGTATTTACTATTCTGATGGAACAGGCTCCTACACTGTCCTAAGAGAGTATTGTACTGCTGCATCATACATAACTACTAGTTTTATCTTTCACTATAGTCTCTCAACTCTAAGCTTCTAACCTGAGATCTTGGCTTTATCTCTTGAAGGAGAGGGGTCTCAGCCACTGGCAGTCTCACATAGAGTCTCTTTGACCACTTGTACTCTCAACCCTTGCCCCCCTCGACTGATAAACATTAGCAGGGAGGGCACAGCTGGTTGAGCCAGGAAGGTGATTAATGCCTCCTTGTGAGAGGGAGTGGTCCCTGCTTCCTTGAAGGAGGCAGCAGTAAAACCAGGCTTCGAGAAACCCTCCCTGGATTCAGAAACTTTAAGTATTGGCCAGTTGCCAGTCTTCCTTTCTTGGCCATTGGTGGTCATGGACTAGATCTAGGCACTCTTGAAAGAAACTGATTTTCTAGATCCATTTCAATCAGGGTTTAAGCCCAGTTTTGGCACAGAAATGGCTTTAGTATGATGATCTCTGTCGGGGAAGTGTCTACCTGTTAATTCTCTTCAACCTCTCAGTGGCTTTTGATACCATTGACCATGGTATTCTTCTAGAATGTCTATCCAGGTTAAGGGTGGGTGGCACCACTTTATAGTGGTTCTGGTCCTACCTGGACAGTCATTTCCAAAGAGTGATGTTTGGGGAGTGCACTTTGGTCCCATGGAGCCTCCAATGTGGTGCTAATCAGAATTCAAATTTATCCCCTATGCTGTTTAACATCTACATGAAACTGATGAGTGGGGTCATCCAGAGGTTTGGAGAACATTGTCAGCAATATGCTGATGACACACAGCTTTGCTTTTCCTTGACATCTGCAGGTGTGGCAGTGGATGTGCAGTTTCCCCCTCTGAATCACAGGCAAAACAATTTCCTTTCACCTAATAGACACACAAGGTCTTTCCAGATGATCATCTGAAGCAACTTCAGTCTACGGAATACTACCACATAAATATATAACTTAGTTTTCTTTTGAGTTACAGTGAAAGACTTCAGGTTTTTATAATCAGAGAAATGCAGACTAGAAATTCTGCTACAGCTCTAAGTCAAATAAATGTGCCCCTAGGCCTGTCTGATACTTGGAATTCTGCCAGCAAATAAAAACATTAGATAACCAAAATTATCCACCTGGGAAGCATATGCAAAAAGATAGACTCCTTCTTTTATTTCACTCCAAAGATTACAAAACTCTGGATGATTTGTGAAAAGGCATGCTTTTGTCTAGGTTTTTCTGTCAATGGAAGACAGCTGCTCCAGGTAAAAACCAGCAGTCTGAGGTACAAAAGTCACTAGCTTAGAAAGGTTCACAAAGCTGCCCTGCTCCACAGAAGGATTAAATTAGCCCACACCATGAATTTCCAAACTACAGATTAACTCACATAATGAAGCTTATGTGCACATCTTATTAATGCTGTTATCTCTTTCAAAGTCTTTTGATGCCATGAAGTTTTGGTACAGAATTTGAAGAAAGCATTTTCGGGGCCATGCATAGTCATGCCCACCCTGGCAGGAAAGGTTAAGAATAAATTCAGAAGTTATTGGTTCTTCGGACCAACTAATGTGGGTAAGGTGAAATGCAATCAGAGAGAGTTGCAGCCCCTTCTTATATGAGCAAGACAGGCAGGCAACCAAAAATCTCTTTTCACAAAAGGAGACACTACAATCTTTTGGGACATGGTTCACACACTTTTTTTATTTGTCCAGTAGCACCTTATAGACCAACTAAGTTTGTTCTGGTATAAGCTTCCGTGTGCAGGCACGCTTCTTCATATATTTTTATTCATTAGCTTGCTCTATCTAGTAGGATGGTGAAGGAAACTGCTCATTTCCCCCCATGAAACATTCATAAAGATAAGATGTGTTCTTATCCTTATTCATCACAGAAACATGAAATTGAGCACTATCTACATATATAAACCATATCAATCCACAGCTTGCCTTGCAATGTTATTCTAGTCTAGGGATTCACTATGTAGTCTAGGCAGAAAGAACCACCACCATTAAGTTGACCAATAAGGTTGTTTACTACAGTAAGTGTTCTAAAGAGGCTACTCAAGAACGAGACATTTCTAGCACTTATAAATTTTATGTTCTCCATTGCAAATTAATATTCACAGTTGGCAGTGACTAAAACTCAAAGTACTTTAACCTCTTCAGTTTTCTGATATATTAATGAAGTATAGTCATATTTCCTTCTCCAGTATCTTTTGGAATCTACTTAAATCGTTCATTCACACAGTCATTACAGCTACTTAACCAATCAATGTTTACTTATCCCTGTTAGGAATACCTTTCCATTTTTTTGCAGATGAATCAAACAAATGGCTGGCTGCCATCTTACGATCAACTAAAAATCCAATACATTCTCATTTCTTATTTGCGGCTAATGGGTCCTTAGCAAACAGTATTTATTCTTATAATGCTTGATTCATTTTTTAATTCAATTCTATTTTTGTTATGCTAATCATTGGGATATCCAGTCAATTCTGCATAACGTTCTCACTTTTTAGTATGTATTAACAAAAATCCCAGCATGATATCATTATGGTTCCAAATCCTACTATTACAACCCATAAATTATAGTATGTGTGGGTAAACATATTGTTAAAAAATTGCTTACAGGAAAAAAGGCAAAAGTTAGTTACATTTGGGTTGTCACTAATGATTAAGTATTTCAAAACACTGAGATTTACTGAAACATTACCCAAGGAACTGCTGTTGTACCTTTAGTTGCGCTGGCAATTTACTGTTACCAGTTTATGAGTCTTTACATTTTAACACAAAATCCTTCAGAAAAACTATTCCCTCATCTGGAAACAGAGTGAATGGGGAGTTTTTAGAAAATGTCTGCCATCAAAAGAATCAACAACAACTTGGGGAAGCAGGGATGCATATACTTAAACGCAAGTAGCCAGAGGATACTGTGTCTATCAATTTAAACATGAAGTGGATCTGATAAGTGAGTGATGTGAGACAATAATATACCAAAGGTACTGACCTGGAAGTCAAGCTGGTTGAAGCAGGGGTGAAAGCAGCAGTTTGGAGAGTAAACACAAAAAAGAAGGAAATAGCAAGAGAATAAACGAAGGAAAAACATTAGTTTTTCAACATAAAAGTGAGCAGATGTTATATCAGCAATCTCTTGTCAAAAACAGAAATCAACAAATAAACGTTAGTGTACAGTGTTTCTAAGATGGGTGATGACCAAAGCAACAGCTTAGGAGGAAGTAAACATGTTGCTTATGTATGATGGAAAAGCTACCTTAGAATATGTATACATTCTCACGTGTATACACATACAAGTGAAACACTATAAAGCTGATGGCAGTTGCTAAGGCATATGTTTGACAGGAGGCATTCATGCTTGGGGGAAATAATGTTGCTTGGACCAACAAGGATTTGAGGATGACTCATATACAGCAAGTCATCTTCACCCATGAAAAATAATGGAAGCTCAATGGCTTGGCTAGATGTTCAAAGAATTTTGTCAGAGATTCTCAAGTACTGATCACTTACACTGATCAAAGACACCACTTTTTCCCATGGAAACATAGACCTTTCTAAAGCTGAGAGCAATCTTTTTCAGTCCCAAGAATAAGACCAATACTTCATCACTGAGAATAACCAGATGCATGATAAATATATTTTTTTTACAAAAATATTTAACATGTCCTTTCAGTTAGCCAAAACACACATACAAACCCTTATCTAATGCCAAACCAAAAAGAGTCCCCCAGAGCCATCACAGGTGCACATTCCTGCATCATTTTGCAAAAGGTGATTTATTTATTTTTTAAACATCAGAAATAGCTGCATAGTGATTTGGTATGCTGGTTTTTTTTATTTCAGCGGGTTTTTTTCTCTTGAATTTTCTGCTGACATTTCAGTTGACGTCCCTCCCACTACCATACTATTGCATTGTTGTTTCAGTATGGTGATATAAAGGAACTGTAAGCTTAAGTATTTTGTCAAAATATGACAGAACATTCATCAGGCATTCGCCTTCACAGAGGCACAAACCTCTCTTAAGTTGGAACAGCCTTACTCAAGGCAACTTGTGAAACATGAACTACAGCACTTGTTTTTCATTTCCTGTTGGTTGATTATTTATTTGGGGCTCTCAGTTTGATGTTATTTAGCACATGTCCAAGTGAAGGTTTACTGTGGAATTTCCCTGCCTTTGTATACTTTAAGAGAAGAAATTAACTAAAAAGCAGTAAAAGATGGCAGTATCATATGAGAGACTAAGGTTGAACGGATTCATGTCTGTGTTCAGTACATGTCTACAAAAGTAGACTATAAAGTCTATTCCATCAACTGCCCATCCAAATTTTTAAAAGAAAAAATATTTTAAAACCTGCTTGCTTTTAGCAAAAGAGAGAGAGAGAGAGGGAGGGAGGGAGAGAGAATAATGTATTTAAGAGAACTTAAGAAATGATCATTCTTCCTTAAAAAAACAAAACTCCCATTTCTAGCTTCCCCAAGCAGCTGAAATATGCAGCACTTGTTGTGCTCACTGAACATTGTGACCAAAAACCTGCTGGAAGCAGCAGTATACTGAGATCTTCATAGGTAACTCTACAAATAGGAAAGTGATTCTTCCCCCCATCCCCAACAACCCATTTAGCAGGGACATTGTATGGGGGGAAATATGGCTCCCCTAAAAAAAGATTAATTGGAGCAGCCATCTTGTTCTTGATATAGCTATCCAGGAAGAGGCAGCATGTCATAATGTACTGTGACTTCAAGGGTTTTTCTGGGGCATTGTGGGAAATTTGAAATGAAGGACAGTTCACAGCAGCCTGTTGCATATCACAGCATTACTGCTGCTTTCCTTCCCTGCTGCTGCTAAGCCTCCTAATGCTGGGCTACAGTAAATTTTAATGAAAGATAATGGCAGAAACCAAACATAGGGTACACACAGAGGCAGAGAGAGGCTTAATTCCATTCTTTAATCAAGTAGCTTTCATGGGCCCCACACCCTTTCAGAATAGTTCCACAAGATGAGGAAGGTGGTGAACTAAGTTTCACAGGGCCCCTCTTCTGAGGTGGATTTAGGGCAGTGACAGAGATGTGGGGGCACTGGCACATAGCTGAGGCAGGCACCTTCTCAAAGCCCGGCAAGCACCTGCCCAGCTTCAGGAAGGAGGCATGAGGACTCTGACAGGGTCCTAGAGTCCTATTGCCTCCTTCCCCAAGCAGGGCAAGTGCTTACCAGGTTTTGGGAAGGAGAAGGGAGGGCTCTAGGACCCCAACAGAGCCCTGTGGCTCCTTCCCAAAGCCCAGCACTTTGTTTACCCTAAGCCTGCACTGGAAGGTGTCAAATGTTAGCCTCCCACAGGACAGCATATCCTCAAAGTTTGCCCCTGCCCTGTCTATCTTTCCTTCCCACCATTAGCAAATGAGGTACAGCTAATTGCATCTACAAGCTGCAGTTCAACTTCGGCACCAACCTTTACTGGGGTCAGTAATAAGCTGCACCTTCCTTCTACAACTAAAGGAAAATTCAGTCATAGATCTTACAAGGATTTGCAGCTGTACGTAAAAGAACAGAGGTCATTCACAATGATTAGCAATTGTGCCCTTATTTCAAATGCTCTAGTTGAGGCATTAAAGAGAAACTGATGTTTTCAAAAAAACTAAAACAAAAAACCCTGGTCCACTCATGGTGTTTTTTTCACCTTTTTCATGTTAAGGCAGAACCAATATGCTATTCATCTCCAAACTTATGTGTGTAGGCTTTCTGTCTTCGTTACATTTTAAGGCCAATAGTAATTCCATTCATCAGTAACTCAAAAATTCAAACCTCTTAGCTGTTTTAAGTCTATATGATTGTTGTGGAGTACTTCAGCTTGGTTTTCGAAGACTTCCATGCATCCCGGATTTAAAGTTAAAAACTATTAAGCATGCCACCATTTTAAAACGAAACACATTCATGTATGTGTGAAGAGAATCACATGGGGCAATAGGGACCCACACGCCTTGAACTGAATTGACCAAGGACAGCTCTCTCATCTTGCTCAAAAGAATTCATGAAGAAGCAGCTTTAGAAAGAGTCTAAAGCAATGTTCGGTTGCCAGGAGCCCAGAGATTAAAATAACTGAAGAAAACACTGAAATCGGTGGCTAGAGGAGTGGGGAAGAACCATCTCTTGTACACTGCCTGGTCTAAAGGCAGATTGGATGGGGGGGGGAATTCAATCTGGCAAAGGTTGGGGTGCCTCAGCTGAGGAAGTTTGCACTTTGGCTATCCACTAATTGGTACAAAAGCCAGTATCCAGGCAACTATGCCAAATGAGCCAAGTTGCCTCATCACATAATTTGCTACAAATGGGGAAAGAGCTTGCATTGAGTCCCTATCCATTCCACTGGAAATATTTTCACATCATTCAGCATGCAAGGCTCCCAGTTCCTGGGTGACAGTAAAAGCAGGCTGAAGGAATGTAGTCCTGTTGAAATTGTTTGAGAAATTGAAGTTAATACGTATCTTCCACAGTGCAGGGAACTGCGTAGCCAGATATCAGTGCAGAGTCTGGACTGAGCATCGTAACAATTTACTGTCATTGACCAGACATATAAAGTCACTCAGAGATACACCTCACCACCTCATATTGGAAATATGCCACCCATTTTTATCCTGCTCTGCATACATCTGAGCAGTGGCGTAGCGTGGGTTGTCAGCACCCGGGGCAAGGCAAGTAATTTGCGCCCCCTAACCCGTGGATTTGCGCCCCCTAACCCGTGGATTTGCGCCCCCTAACCTATGGATTTGCCCTAACCCCAGATGTTGCGCCCGGTGCGGCCGGCCCCCCCTGCACCCCCCACGCTACGCCACTGCATCTGAGACTCATTCCTCTGAATGAAACTGAAGCACAAGCATGTAAAATATCCACCCATTAGAATTCCTGCCTTTGCTCTCCAGTCTGTGACAGTAATTTTAAAATGGCTCTGTATTCTAAATGGTTCAAAAAGTTCACATAAATCACACACACACACACACACACACACACACACACACTTTGTTCAGGAAATCACATTCATATGCATGAAGAAAAGCATAAGGTCTTTTCATATATTGTGTCTGTCTGCAATTGATTATATTTTGCAAGTGAATTGCTTTAAAAGCTAGATGTTCTATTTTGCGAAAAATTCTCCCAGGCTAGAGGATACGAAAAGAAAAACCTGTGCCTTCTTCCACAAAGTGTTGAGTATTTGCCACACGCACTGATTTAATTAAGAGCTATTCCACTAGATTAATGAAAGGATGTTACAAAATAGCATTTCAGCTACACAAAATAGAAGGCAGGAAAAGTCACCTTGCGTATTGGAGAGAGAGGGGAGTCATGCTATGGCTCCTTTATCCTATTAGCAGCATTTCCACTTTCTAGCAACAATTTCTCAGATATTTCTAGCAGGAGTCACACAGTAGAAGGATGTGGTTTGCAAATATTTGTTATTTTAAAAAATCCTGCTATGGGACATAACTTTGTGTTCATGAGGAGCTAGAAGTCCTCAAAGGTGCCCAGCACAGGATTTGCTTTGCAGGTATCATATTGTAAAGTTGTAGGCTGGAGTCCTAAAAACGTGGAACATATTCTGCTAGTCAGCACTGCTGAAGGAATGCAAAACAGGAAGTTCATAACCTATGATTGACAGGTGGTTATCTCTACACACCGGCTAGGTGAAGTCACATATTGTAACCTAGAGAATCAGGGTCATAAGACTATAGGTGCACCTGCAGTCTCATAGCTCATCCCTCTGACCCTTATGGGAGGGTCTTTAGGACCTTGGGCATGTGACTCATGTAGGCAGACAGCAGATGGAACAGAAGAATGAAGCAGACTGTGAAGGGTTTTATTCTAGTTGTGCTTAAGTGCTCAGTTTAAGTGCCTTGTTTAGTCTAAGTCAGTGGTTCCAAAAGTGGGTGGTACGGCCTCCTGGGGGCAGAGGGATTACCCAGGGGTGCAATGAGAAGCAAGTAGGGTAAGTGGCAGGGGGGCACTGAAGGTGTAAATGATTATCAGATTTTGAAAAGCTGGTCTCAATGGAGCATCAGTTTTGTTGAATTAATTAAACTAAACAATTTTAACTGGATTTTGAATAAATGTGCAATTAATTGTTACTGTTTTGACATTTATTGTGTCATCTTCTTATTTAGTGGGTTGTGCAAACCACTATTCAGGCATGGGGGTGAATTTATGGAACCAAGGAGGCAGTGGCCCAGAAGAGATTGCGAACTGCTAGTCCAAGTAGGTTCTGTGTACGTTTGTTGCTGCATTTTATGTCTAATATTTGCTGTACAACTAATAAAACTTGAAATCTTCACCCACAAGTGTGCTTATTGCCACTTATCTCCTTTTCTTGTGTGCTCACCCCAAATCTACTCCAGAGGGCTGGCAGGAAACCCAGTACAGATTTGGGGGGGGGTGTATGGTAGGAGTAGAGGGAGGGGACGTTCTGTTGCTCAAGTGGAAGTCCTTGCATTAATGGGACAACTTGGCTGGATCCAACCCCAGGACTATTAATTATGTACACTATTTAGACAATTTGAAGAATTTTGTTTGTTTCTTTGTAGTACTGCTAACGGGCATGCCATCTGGAAGGATGCCAAGAGCCCCCCAAAAAAATTCAAGTAGGGGATTGGGCCCCCTCAAAATCCCCCAGTGGCTGTGCGCACATGCTGTGGGGCATGCTTGTGTCCTGTGCACAGAGTTTGAGCGTGACATGTCAGCACGCCCCGTGGTGTGCATGTACAGCGTGAGAACGCCACAGGGTGTGCTGATGTCGCATGGCCCTGGAGCCCTCAATAGCGGAGACAAGGCAGCAGGCTTGACTGCTGCACTGGCCAACTCAGAGATTCAGAAGAGGGTGGTCTATAACATCTAAATAATCAATAATGCCGAGTTGCCTTCATCATCATACATGACTGTATCTTTTCCTTGTTTTTCCAAATCAGTCTTCATTTGTTGAGTCTCATACCCAAAGTAGACATGTTGATTTTGTCTTGTTTTGTCAAGACTTGAATGCAAGCTTAAAAAACAAACAAAAAATAGCCCAGAAATAGCATAGCTCACAGATAGCATCATATTGTTGTCTCACTTGTAACTAAATCTCTTTCAACGAAGTATCATATTGGCGCCTCATTTGTATCTAAATCTCTTCAGCAAAGCACAAATTATTCAGTTAGCCAGTCTGTTACTTGCTCATTTTGTTCTCTGTGCAAGACTTTACATTTTTGCTGTAAAAATATTCCTAAAAATGCAGTGCTTTTTTTCTAAAAAAAAATGTTTAGGGGTACTCTCATTTTCCTACTCACTGAAATACTGCCCCTCAATGAGGCGAAACTTAGATTCACAAAATGTTTAGGGGTATGCATACCCCTGCATACCCCCAGAAAAAGCACAGTATAAACGTATTAAGGATCAATTTCTATTTTACTTCCAATATTCTATCACCTAAGTACCAATTTCCACTTCACCCGGTGTATTTTTTGTGAGTGCAGAGTACTTCATACTATGTATTGTGCAACATTCTTCCTTTCCCTCCCTCCACAACATAGTCCCTTGCCTGCTTTCTTTTAAAGAAATATTGTCTTTTCAGAAGACACCAAGGGCTGCTCCTGGCCTTGAAAAATATCAGAACAGATATACAAAGAATTCATTCACTATTTGATTGCTTTTTTGTTGTTCTTCTGTTAGAAAAATGTTGCCATTGTTTCTCATCAAAGATAAATGTAAAAGGCATTTGCTGAGAAAACACAAATGATGAGGAATTTACCTTTCTAATTCAGCAATTTTCTTATCTTTGTCATTTTTTTCATTCTCTACTTCCTTGAGGATTTCTAGAAGTCTGTCAACCTCAGCTTGAGCTTTGCCACATTCGTCTCTATAGTAGGCTGCCTCTTTGTCAAGCTGTTTCATCCTGTCAGCAAATTCAGGGTTCATTCGGGCCTCCTCCTCTGCTTCATGAGCCTGTTAAATTTACCAAGAAAACAGAAAGAAATCACTACCATTTCAGGTAGCTTCACTTTATTCTGGAGTCCCAGACTTCATACGACGAAAGGATTTATGGGTATCCTGTTAGTTGGCAATGTTTTCTCAATGATTCCCATAACAAGGACATGTTTTTGGAGGGAATTCATAGCACCCTGGCTTAGGAAATAAAATGCTAACTTAAGAGAGAGAGAAACACTGCTAGGTTCTGACTCTTGTTTCGAAAAACGGTCCTGAACAACTTAATATAAACTAATATATAATATGGTTTAATTTAATAACTGCATTAAACA
Organism: Podarcis muralis; assembly: GCF_964188315.1. Classification (NCBI taxonomy): domain Eukaryota; kingdom Metazoa; phylum Chordata; class Lepidosauria; order Squamata; family Lacertidae; genus Podarcis; species Podarcis muralis. Next base: position 81,658,714 of record NC_135656.1, read on the forward strand.
GTTTATGAACGATTTAATGCATACTGTTTTAGGTAAGATGAGAATGCATTTAACAGACAGTTTTACCCAAAATCCTTTCCCCTCTTTTTTTCATTTCATACTGCCAATATTTAACCTGAAACATAAGAAGAAACAAGCCCCTTGGTGGAACAGCACAAATAAATATACCTGGCAAACACATGCATGGGTGGGTGGTCAGTTCACAAACAAGAAGGAATGCAATGAACACAACAGAAAACAAGAGTGCAAAGCCCACTCCTGCTCCCATTAAAGCTAATGGCAAAACCCAATTAACGTCAGTGAGAGCATGAATGGGCCAAAGTGTTTAAAACATTAGACTGAAATAATCACACACAGATGTAAACAAGAATGCACTGCAATGCTTAGCCTACCCCTTGTTTCCCATTATTCCTAATTGGCATCTTCAAAGAGCAGGCAGGGAGAAAACAAGTAGTTTAACCGCAGTGCACATTAAACACACATAATTCAGAGAACACTTTTTAAATGCACACACATACATTTTAAAGGATTAAGGACATTTAGAACTGCATGTCCTTCCGCTATCTAACAATATATAACAGATGCTGGGTTTGGGTTCAATCCACACTTAGTCATGCCTAAAGTAGACTCAATGAAATCAATAGTTAGCACTTAAATCCTGTTGATTTCAATAGGTCTCTTCTAAACATGACTAAGGCTGCAATCCTAATCCCACTTACCTGGGGCTGGGAGTAAGCCCCATTGAATTCAACAGAGCTCACGTCTAAATAGACATGGTCAGGACTGTGCTGTTAGTCTGGAGCCAAGCCTTCATTTTAATTTCCATATTTATATTTACTTCAGGGAATAGATAAGCAAGCAATGAAACAAGTGTTGGTTAAAAGGCAGCATGCAAGTTTAGATAGAAGGTAATACTAACATAAACTCCTTCGAAGTTTGACATTCTTTGCAATGATTTAATCCTCTTTGGTTTTCAACACGTTTAAGTAAAACATTTTTATTATGAAGAAATGTGCAAAAAAATAGGCTACTGAAGAACTAACGGCTGTTCCCACCCCCCTGCATGTAACATATCATTTAAGCATGAGGATAATCAAGAAAATAGTTTCGTTTCAGTGGATTTCTTATTCTCAAAGAGATGTCTGAGGCCACTTCAAATGTGATGAATTTTCTACATAGACACAATGCATGCAAATCAAGTGTGTTTTAGTTATCCACAGCAAAAAGAAAAAAAGAAAAACAAAACTAGTGTGTGATTTCTCATGTCTGATAATGTGCAAGTGGTTTGCAGACTGCCTTTTCTACACAGAAATGTTAATAATGTAGGAAAGTCACCATGTTTGAAGCAGCCCTGGGTTTAAACATACGAGGGGAGCATTTTCTACATAAGTAATACATACATTATGCACAAAGGGTACAGTCTACACATAGCCTCCACTCATTTCAGTGGGAGCTTGAACAAGGTTCCATTTGGTACCTAGAGAATTACGTATGTCCATAATGTTCGATTCAGCTCCCTTTGAAATAAACAGGAGCTGTTGTACTTTGCAATGTATGTGAATTGACCCCTTAATCTTTACAAGGCTGGGCTCTATATGGAATTCCAAGCACTTCTGAGTGTTCATCACAGTCTGCCTGATTTGTCACTCCAAAGAGTAATCCACCATTAAGACGTGGCTTCAAGGGGCATGAGGACAATGATGTGAAAAGGGTCTTGGAACTCCCAATGGGTTGCAATTCTGTGCACACCCCTTGAATCTGGTACAGAGTCTTGTGTATGCATGAAGGCTTTTGCTATTGGTTATGAGATAAAAAGAGACTTTCCACCCTTCCCGTAGCCAATAGGAGAAATGTCTCACAACAGAAGATTAATAGACCAGCTATGCCAGTTCACAACCAAAACAGAATATATCCACACCACAAACTTAAAGCACCAACATAATAGTATAACCATCATTGGGAGACTCCTCCATAGGTCTACTCAATAGATTCAGGGTGGCCAATGTTGTGCCCTCCAGGTGTTGTTGGATTACAACTCTCTTCATCCTTGACTATTGGTCATGCAGGCCAGGGCCAAAGAGAATTGTAATCGAACATCTGAAAGTTGCCATCTATCCCTACAACAGATCATGGTAGGCTCCATGGTAGTTCAAGGCATTCAAGGCATATTCACACACAACGTTATAGTTGAGTTTAAACGGCCATGTCAGGGGCTGTTGAAAGGCGACTCAGCATCTACAATTCTTGCTGGCCCCATCCCAGCTGAATGTAAATGCAGCAAGGCTGAAAATTGCCTGGCATGGAGGCAAGAGAGTGATGGGAGCACCAGCTCCACCATTGCTGGTATATAAACAGCCAAAGAACAGCAGCAATAGCCTTATTATGGCCAGCATACTGAGGCACACAGTTGGGAGCTTTTGCCACAGTGTGGGATGAAAACAAAACAGCTAGCAGAGAAAGCTTCAGCAAGGTGGGAGAGAAGTAATTGGAAAACTGTGAGTTATATGCAACTTCACAGCTCTGAGGAAAAGGAAGAAAGTAGGAAATGTTAAAAGATGTTATTATACTGGAAGGCAAAACCATACAATTTGAAAGGTGGTGATGAGAAGAATCCAGGAATTCCTGAAGAAAGGACTCCCTGGGCCTTCCTCTAAAACTCATTGAGTTAGATCTGGGGCTCTGAAAGACCTGAAGCCACTGTAATTCACTGCCAGCTCTTAAGGGAAAGAATCTGCAACATGTCACATACTTAACCTACCATGGTTTTCCTTAAAACAGCCTGGAAACTTTGATTTGGTAAACAGGCTAAAGCTGTTTTCAGGAAGCTGAAGCACTCTTATTGCACACTTGGAACTGAGATTGTGAGGATTAATGCTAAATAGCTATCCTATTTGTTGGGAAGAATACATTTTCAGCAGAAAACATATACAAATATGTGAGTAGAGTAAGTACTATATGGTGCATTTAAAATGGTAAGTGTAGAAGTTCATATCATAAATTGAAGTAACAGCATAATAAAATTCAGCTTTTCGATTTTTTAGCCAAGATATAGCCAACTCCTCGTGCCAAAGGAATTAGCAATTATTTTCAACTATGTCAACTCAAGTGTTGTAGGGTGACACTGAATGAAGTCTGCAGTGTAAATAGGGCAACATGGGGGCTTTCAATGGATCTAAATGATCTCTAGGAGATCACACGCACAAACAAACACCCATACAAGAAAAAACTTACACTGGTTTGTTCACATTCTCCTTTTGACAGCTAATTCACAACCATTGTTTGGGGGGGAAACAAGACTTTCCTTGTTGCTTTTTATGATCACATTAGTCAAGGGTCATGTAGGCAGTGTACTTAAAATTACCTGGTTGTCATGGCTGGACCATGGTGCATTTTGGATTTATTGTGGCAATTACTGTGCATTGGGAAACCAATGAAATCTGTTCTCAGAGACTTATGGAACCCAGCGGATTCCTGAATGCTCTGGAGAATTTTCCAGCGGAGAGAGCTAGCAATACTGCTGCGGCCTTGGTAATACTCTGGAATGGGGAGATGAAGCAGGCCATCAACATGATTGCTCCCAAGTGCCCTCTTTGGTGCTGTGGAGCTCACTTTGCTCACTGGTACACCCGGAGCTTATGAGTGATGAAACAGACTGGAAGACGACTAGAAGGCAAGTGGCAGAAATCTTGTGCTGAAGCTGACTGAACACTGGTTAGAGCACTGTAACTGTGCCTAATAAGTTGTGAGAGGTGACAACAAAGGCCTACTTTGGTGCCTCCACTACATCCTCTACTAGCTAAGGGTGCCTTTTACCAGCTTGGGTTGGTAAGTCAGCTATAGCCATTCCTAGCTCAAGATAGCTTGACATCGGTGGTCCAGGCACTGGTAACCTCAAGACTGGATTAGTGTAATGCACCCTATGTGAGGCTTCCCGTGGACTTAACCACCGGTGCATCTTGCAGAAGCTAAATTGTTGACGGGGGTATCCTGTCAACTCCATTTAACACCTCTGCTGAGGGAGCTGCACTGGCTGCAAATATGCTACTGGGAACAACTGAATATTGTACTTTTAAAGCCCTAAACAACTTGGGCCCAGGTTATTCAAGGGACTGCCTCGACCCAACTGTGCCCCTCAGAAGGGTCATCGCTGACAGCACACACTGTATAAGAAATTGGACTTCTAGTTGCAGCTCCAGCCCTCTGAAATAAGTCACCCACATTTTTGTTTAAGAAGACTTTTTCAGAGGCATGACCCAGTCATTTATAGACTATTAATTTTGCACTTGTAGAGGTTGTTTTCCTGTCTTTACAGTTAGTTGGAGTGTTTTCAATTGTTTTCAGACCTTTTATTGTATCTCATTGTTATATGATATTACATTGGTTCAATGGCTTTAGGCTGTAAAGCAGTTTATAAATTTGAAAAATAAAATTCAGCAAGGGACAGGAGAATTCACTTCAAATGTGTATTGGAAGCCCATTCACACACAGGTCATAGTGAGGAAACTCCCCCCCACCCCCGCTGCCTATTCTGCACAAAGCCTCAATTATTTGTTTCTTATGGCTAGGAATGTCTTGTTTAACTGCCTGGAAGCCAGAAGAAAAGACAGGAAGACGAGAACTTTAAGCTCTCCATCTTCTCTTCAGTTACTCTTCTTCAATCAGCAAGTCATGCCAGATCACCTTCAACCAAATTAACCAGTTCCTTGAATAACGCTATTATGTGGATTAAAACACAATGCACATCATATTTATAAAGGTATGTAAAAAAAAAGACTGTTCAGCAATTATTTACAGGCACAAGACGGTCTAAACATTTTCCCAACTAATTTCCAAGCACCTTCATTGTTCCACAAAGTATTCACTGAATGAACTTAACAGCGTACAGTAATCCAAATCTATAATGACACAACTGAGAAATGGAATGATTATATCACTGAACGGTGTGATCCATAAACGGTTGTGTGGGTTAAATGTATCTCTTTTTCGCTGCTGCCAACATCAGTCTTGGTAGCCAAGCCCATCGGTCAGTGGTCAGTGGAATGGCTGCAACCAGTGCTATTTTTCTACAAAAATATGTGCCGGAACTCACCCTGAATGCCATCCTTGTTCTCTTACAATGGCATTGGCACCCACCTGAGAGGTGCTGGGACTGAGTTCCAGTGAGTTCTGGCTGAAAAAAAGCCCTGGTTGCAACTGCTGTGGCCAGTCGAAGCAGCCTTGGGAGAAAGATGCATGGCTGTGTTGGGGTCAAGATCTGTCAGTCTTCAGTTGTCCATGCTACAACCAGTGAGTTGAAGCTTTAGTACAGTACAGTCAGTGTGGAATCATGACCTAAGCTACTAGAAAAGGAGACCCATACATAATTTTAAACAATTGCTATTAAATATATCATTTGCATCTTTCCAGATATTTATGGAAAGCGGGTGTAAGAATACAACCACGTTGGATCACAGAATTTTAAAAAAATGATTATAGAACATATGACTTGAATTGCTTAGTATGCCCATGTCTTGGAATATGAATTGTCACAAATTTTATTATTTTATTTTATTATTTTACAATGAATACTCAAAACAGAATGTCATGCTTCACTGATCACTGGTTTATAAGAGGAGATGGGGCCATATGGAGGAATCAAAGAGGTCAGTCCTTATTAATGAACTGGCCTTCAAGTCTCTGCATTAATTAAACATCTAATAACACTACATTTTTACTTTAAAAAAATGATTATTAACATACTTTCCTATTTTAGAGCAGTGGCTCTCCAAGTGATACAACCTCTAGTCTAAGCCCCATTTTGTGTTTGGGTGTCTTGAACCCTAATTTGCTTGCATGCACAGGGAGTAGCAGAGTTATGTCTCCATATCATACAAACTTACTATATACACCAATATTACATAGTTGTGCCAAATACAAAACATGTACTTTATTAATTAGCATGCGATGGGCACTGTTCAGTCTTCTGCCAATGGTACATATACATAAGAACAGTACATCTTAACTTAAAAGAGTCAAAAGAGCCATATAATGATGAATAAATAGAATGAGACAGCAGAAAGATACATGCAATAAAATACTTTAGTTAGATCCTTCAAACTATTGATAAATAATATAGAATTCAAGAGAATGTTAACGTTCAGTTCATTATTAGTTAATACCTCGGACTGAGTGAAGGAAGTAATTTTAAACTTGCCTCCTTTGTATTTGCAGTGTTGAACTTAGAAGCTGCATGTTTCTTGTCATTAGTTCTCAATTTCCACAGAACAGCTGGAAAAACATAATCTATCAAATGGATAGCAATGTTTTAATGTAGAACAAAAATAGTTCCTGCAAGGTACTAATTGCCTCAGGGCAAATTCAGGAACTCTAGAAGATATTGTCTCAAACACGATCATCTACAAACCAGTAAAGATGGAAGCTATGGCCAAAATAGCTCTAAACCGGGAGATAGTGGAATGTCTGTTCATTTTGTCCATATTAGTTAGCTATAGATATGCACCAGGTAATATCATACATGGACGGAAGTCAGCACCAAGGCTCCACTGGCTTCAATTAAATCAAAGGTTTACCTATTTATGGTAAGGCTGCTTGTCAATTATTATTGTTGTTGCTGCTGTTGCTATTATTATTATTATTTCTACACCACCTTTCATCTGAGGATCACAGGGTGGTTTACAATATAAAAACACAAAAATACATAACATAATGACAAACAGAAACAATACCCCCCCCCCCCAGTTTAAAAGACTATAGATTGATTAATGAGCCAAAGGCCTGGGGAAAAAGGAATGATTTTACCTGGCACCTAAATATATGTAATGAAAGCGCCAGGTAAGCCCCCCCCCCCCAGGGAGAGCATTCAAAAAGTGGGGAGCCACTACAAAAAAGGCCCATTCTTGTGTTGCTGCCCTACAGACCTCTTGACGAAGAGGCACCCAAAGATGGTTGCCTCCCTCAACGTTGTGTACAATGAGGATTTCAAGTGTGAAATGCTTTAGCCGGTGGTGTATTAACAAAGCCTTTCCCAACACCACCCACCCAGAGAAAACAAAGGAAGTCCTGCATTATTATTATTTTGCCAAACACAGTTTTGGGATGCTGACAACTGGAGAAGCTCATGGCGCTCTTAAAAAAAGCAAGGACTGCTCCACCCCTACAGAGATGGCAGATATAACATATTATTGATTATTTATTGCACTTACATCCCACCTTCTTTTCCACAGGGCTCAAGGTGGTGTGGTTCTGCCGCTCCTCATTTAATACCCGCAACAACCCTGTGAGGTAGGCTGGGACACTGGGACTGGCCCAAGGTCACCCAGTGTGTTTCATGGCTGAGTAGGGATTAGACCCCTAATCTCCCAGGTCCTAGTCTGACACTCTAACCACTACACCACACCACTGTTTGGCCCCTATGCACCAAAGTTTTAAGGCTGTTGTTTGGCATGCTGAAACACAGAGAAGCAGTAGAATCAGTCAGCCAACCTCTCTGCTGTGCTTTCTTCCAAAACAACTAGGTTTTGTTTTTCCTAAACAAGAGGGGAAAAATCATCTTCTGCACACAATCCCTATTAGTATTTGTAACCCCTTTCCACTCAAGCCTACGTCATGCATTGCTCACGTGGAGAGGGTGTGTTGAATTGCGCATTTATCCCTACTCAGAAAGTCATGCTCCTCCTCCTGCCTTTACTATTACTATCTTCAGGGTAACACCCGCAGTGGGGCACCTTAGCTACGCATGGAGGCTCCCTGTGCAATTTGGAAACCTTGTTAAACAGGGTTGTAAATTGCAGGGGGATTTCATGCACGGAGGATTTCTGCTGTAAACATAATCCTGAACACAATGACAATAAAAGTGGGTCAGGGGGAGCAGGACAACTTTGTGGGTGGAGCTAAATAGGCAACCCTAAGCCCTCATTCAACACACTTTTCCTCTACACAAGAACATCACAGGAGGAAGGCTTCCGTTGCCTGCAATCTGGGGAGCATATATTTTAACTCAATCCTGACATGTGGGAGATGTGTGAGGCAAGAGAGAGGCCAGAAGCTCGTCATCTTGCCCAGTGGCTGTGCTGGGCACCACCCTTCACAGTCTCAGCATAAAAACTATCTTTCCCACTCTACTTATCACAGATAAACCACATTTAACACAAATGTGTGTGGGGTTTCCCCCCCCCCAAAAAAAAAAAATCAAATTCATGGTAAAGGAAAAGTCCCAGAATAGAAAAGAAGTGTAGAATAGAAAAAAAGAGGATTATATCATGGTCCTTTCCAACTCTGCAATTCTGTGATCCTAATCCTGCTGTAGCAGTGATCTGCAAAAATGGTTTTATAAAAAAATTATATGCTTCCCTTCCTTCCCAAATGTTCCAAAGAGCTACTTGAGAAATTAGTGCTAAATGAAGTTTTAAGTGAAGTCAGAATTTCAATATTTAGCCATTTTGTCCATTAAACTGGCACTTGTTTCAGTTTAAAAAGCTACAATATTCAGTAAATGCTCTTACTAGGGTGGGCACCTTCTACTCTTCTTTCTATTGCAGATACATTCATTTCTTGGTATACTGTGGTAAACTAACCAGAACAATAGACATATTTTGCCTTGAGGCAGGACATTGGATTTGGTCACTTTTTTGCCCTGCCAATTAAAATAAAAAATAAAAGTGAGAAATACTATTGTTTGTGGGAGTCTGGGTGTAAATTAGTTGAATTTATGGTCAATTTTAACTTTTAATTTTCATTATGAAGGGGGGAAATCAATAACAGTAGAAGTAATGCAGCAAAGGGAGAGGGAAAGATCATTACACAATAGGCTCACAATGCTGACCACAATGATGAACCAAAAAAAAAAACCCCCACATTGAATTCAATGTTCTTTCTTGCCACAGCAGCTGCCAATGTCAATTTTACAATTTGGGTTTTATTGTTGAAAGAATTTAAACGGCAGTTTGAGGCCTACCATTTGGCAATGCCGCAATAAAATTCTGGATGTTCTATATGCTCCCCTAGATGAAAAACTACGCTACACTGGCTCTGGCCCAGAGTCATATTAAATCAAAATACTTTTATTTAAATCAGTATCGTTTTTGGCTTGAACAGGCTAAAAGCTAGCTTCTACAGCTTAACTGGGTTATAGGACCGAGATCTAAGGGGGAGGAAGAGTTAGGGACAATTCAAAGAATGCAGGATGCATATGCACTGGGTTGTGAGAGTAAGCCTGATTTTAATGCACTCTCTCCCATTCTGTGCAGAACCTTTGATATAAATCCATCATTAGAACCTGCTCACGTAATCCCTCCAGCACAAGAAAGCCTCTCAAGTAGACATTTATGCATATAGACAGGAAAGGTTCATCGTGATGGGGAGAGGGTGCACACCTGTGACTCTTAATCTCATAGTTGTAGGTTCAAGCCCCACGTTGGGCAAAAGATTTCTGCACTGCAGGGGGTAGCACAAGATGGCCCTTGTGGTCTCTTCCAACGCTATGATTCTATGAAAGCTCCTGAATATGAAGTAAGAAATTGGAAATCATCTCACGTGGAATAAAGTGGGTGTTAAGAGTACTCATGAATCGGATTAATATCAGGCAATTTATATTCTGCTGCTCAGGACTGACCTGCTGGAAGCCTGAAGGGCCCTGCCAGGCTTCTCTCCACCTGGCTTGGTGGACTGCTGCCACCGCTGCTGGGCAGAGAGGGCTCCGTTTTTGTTTTGTTTTAAAATTGCTTATATTTTTTTATCTATGTCATTTAAAATTGTGATTGGTATTAATGCTGTATTCTTAGTTTTGGATTTTATGATTTATGTGGAAATTGTTTTCCATTTGGTTGTGTACTTTTTGATGTGTTTTATTTATTGCTTATGACTTTTGTTATGTTGGTAATTATGTAAATTTTGTCATGTTGTAAGCCGGCTCGAGCATTGTTTTAACTATGGAAAGGCGGCATACAGATAAAATGATGAATGAATGAATGAATGAATGTTCAGGAGCGACACAAACATGTAAGTTGACAATGGTCCAGTTGTCACATTGCAGCAAACCATACTTAACCAGTTACCACAAACTTGCCAATCTGAGCCCCATTGCTTCTCCCTGCTGGTGTATTGGGGGGGTGGGGTGTCAAAATTCCTGACTTTGAATTATCAGGGCTGAGTTTATTTGTTTGCTCAGATAAACCAAAACCAGTAAGCAAGATCAAATCTTGGCCAGAGACCATGCTTTCTTTGGGGCGAAATGAACAATGGTTCCTTTGTTCACATTCATAGCAAACCGTTAACTCGACTCCTTTGGGAGGAATGGTGGGATATAAATTCATCAGAATCATGGAGTTGAAAGGGAACCCAAGGGCCATCTAATCGAACCGGCTGCAATGCAGGAATCAATGCTAAGGGCATTTGCCCCCGCTCCTTCCCCTCAGGAAAATCTGCAGTTTAGTGCTAAATCAGAACAAATAGCAACCTGGTTTTATGCTCAATGCTTTTTGTTCTGATTTAGGGTTTCAAGGGGAAATTGATGGAGCAAAGTCAAAACTGCTTAGAATCATGCTCAGAAAGCATAGGACATGCAGAAAACCACTTGGTAGGCATGGGATAAGTGTGGACGAACCCCAAAACATCCCTGACAGGTGGTCATAAACAATAACAAATAATTAACTCTGGTTTACTATAATGCATGCGTAGGGCCAATGAGATATGGGATGGGGAATGAAGTTCATTCTGTAAGAGCAACTGCACCCATTTCCCATCTACTAAAATCATCTTGCTGCAGATTTAATTTTTATTTTATTTTATTGCCAAAATACAAGATGTTTTGTTGGTAACTTATCTAAAAGTATACATGTGGCAAAGTAGGAATAAATTTAGACCTTATATGAGAACGTAAGATCTACCTAAAACTAAATGTAATTACAGGCTAATTTTGGATAAATAAATGTGGTGTGTTTTATGAGGCCTATTATTTCCTCACCAGGACATTAAATTTTCATTACAACTGTGGAATTTGCTCAAATACAATGAAGAGGAATAATGCCCTAGCTGCACATAACAGAAATTTTCCTTAGAGACATGCCACACCTTCCACCTGCAATTACAAAACACTATGTAATTTAAAAACAGGTTTCTATAATACAGCTTTAACATTCTTTCTGCCTTTTAAAAGGTACAATAATTTTCATTATCAGTGTAAATCTGTCACTAAGATATAAAAATGCTTTCATTTATAGACGATATATCTATGTAATACATTTATATATAATCGTCTATGTGTCTTGCTGTTCCTCAAATTACTTATAATGACTATCAAGTTATTTACTCAGATTCATTTAGGTTGAGTGTTGTTTCTGGCATTGCACATCTGTTAAAGCAAGTTCTAGCACACAACATAATAAGATGTGTTTGTTTGTAAGGTGCCATTGGACGTTTTATTCTTTACATTGTTGGAATACATGGAACCAGTGCTTTTTCCCCTAAAAAAAAATGTTTAGGGGTACTCTCATTTCCCTACTCATATTGAAATACTGCCCCTCAATGAGGCCAAACTTAGATTCACAAAATGTTTAGGAGTATGCGTATCCCTGCGTACCCCCAGGGGAAAAAAGCATTGCATGGAACTAAAACTAAATTACAGTATTTAAACTTAAGCAGCAGGAGTATATTTTCCAGTTTTAAAAAGGCACACTGTGTTAAGTGGCATCTGGGTACACTTCTATGGGACAAAGTCCCATTGATATCAGAAGTTCTCTCTTTCTAGCAAGTATGTTTGTGAAAGCCATTGTGGTGTAATGATTAGAGTGTTGGACTAGGACCTGGGAGACCAAAGTTCAAATCCCTACTCAGCCATGAAGTTTGTTGGATGATCTTAGGGCAGTCTCTTAGCCTAACCTACCTCACAGGCCTGTTGTGATGATAAACTTGATGAGGGGGAAACCATGTACATGAGCTCCTTGGCGGGGGGAGGAGTGGTTTATAAAACGTAATTAATAAATAAAATTCAAGTGTTCGTGACAACATTTTAAAAGGCTGCTATAAGGAACATTTAATGTTGTGACGTAGCAGTTCCCTGTCTGCTGCCAGAAACCTACCACACTACATTTTTTATAACGCAAAGAAAATAGACAGTAACTATTTATTCTTCATTTAAGATATTCTGAATAACATTCCAGAGCTTAAGTTTAATTTGAAGGATCCACTGAAGTACTCCATGAGTATAGCAGTAAAATAACAACAAAGCCTGATATCTGCATGCTTTCTTACACTGAAGTAGTTGAGGACCTGAAGGCACTTCAAATTTGATCACAAAACTTACTGATCCAATTTCTAATAAACACAATTTCCCACAAACGTTTGAAAATATAATAGCCTTAAAGTCCGCAAAGCTCACTTTATTTCAACACAACGCAAATGAAGCCATCATTGTTTTGCAAAGCTCCACAGAGGAAGAAGGACAACATGGTGGTGGTTAAATGGATCCTCATGCTTTCGTATGTTACAGCGGACACTTTCTGAAATGACTTACTGGATTGTACATCTGATTGAACAACTGTTCAGCTTGCTACATTGCAAAGTTGGGAAGGAATGAAGCACAGACAGGAAAAGAAGGAAAGATCCAGGAAAACAGTATTAGCTCAGCAAATCCAGCACATTTGCACAGAAGAACTTGGAATTTTATTTTTTTTAAGTAGAAATTTAAGTTTCTAAACATTCTTTAGTGCAAGTGAGAGGCACTGGGGGAAAATAAATGTTGACTTTGGCTCCTAAAAAAGAATAGCTGGAGTAAGAAATCTAAGGTTTGTGTTACTTTCCCTTTCTCAAGTGAAATAACCCATGAAATACAGAAAGCTGTCCACTTTTGATGATACATTAAGTGCTGGTCTCCAGCAATGAATCACTAGAAGTGCTTTTGGCCAAGGCTGCAATTTATCACCAAAGCTTCAAAGATGGTAATAATAAAAGATTAATTAAACTTTATCATTAAATTTATGGCCTTCCTTTCATATTAACACAAAACTGCATTTCAGTTTTATTTGAATTCTGAACAGTACAGTTTGGCAAACAGTAGTGGTGAGGAAATCTAAGCAGCAGCGAACAAAAGGAAGACATTCTGAAGTGGAATAGTCTATAAGGAAGCAAAACAAATGATGCTGTAAGCTATAAACCACTTACTCTAGAGCAGTCTCGCTGAAGTCCTACCACCCTGTGGGACTTCAGCTTTATGACGACCCCATGACAACTCAATCACTGGGGTGGGAATGGGGGGTAGGGTTTGAACAGGATGCCAGTGATTGAAAATCCACAACTGCCTCCATCAAGGGTATTCACTGAGACCACTTCAGGACAAATGGTTTAAGGATTACTTACAGCCGTTAAACAAAGAAAATTCCTATGACTTCTTCATTCATGAAGGCAAAATGTCTATAAAACGAACATCCACTGGGGCGTTTTTCTGTTAATGCTCTCATGCCTTTCACACTGCAAGCTTTCTTTTATTAAGCTCTGATCCAAAGAGCCTCCTGAAAATTCACGGATGCAGTGAAGCTGTCCAGATTTCTCCCTCCACTGTGGATTCTTTTGCCGCATTGAAAGAAAGTGCAGCAAAGAGTCCCTCCTTGAATTTCAGAGGAGGCCTCAGAATCCCATGTGTGAACTGAATCTCTCCCATGGCATTTTTGGTTCTCCCTCTTCATAATCCTGCCTAGTGTGGCCACTTACATAGCCAAAAAACAGAGCAAATGCATCATAAAGAGGGCACAGATTTGCACAAAATGCCGCATGCCAGTTATGTGCACGGATGCAAATTTAGAAACATTTGCTATAATTTAAATAGGTATACATTGCAAGACAGCAGGGACAACTATGGTGAGACGACCTCTATGGTTAAGGAGCTATCTGCTATTGGGCAACTTAAGGGGCTCTGCCCTCCCTTCTTATAATTCTTGATCTTTTAACCAGATAGGCCCATCAAATAGACAATACCTTGAAATAGAGAGCCGACAGCCCTTCATATAGAGGACTGTCATCTGTAAAGTTGGATATCCTAGTGTTCATTTTTAACTGTACAATATGACTTTTTTTATCTCCACTCAAGGGAAATGGATAGGTATGCAATATATATATTATTTCAACACTATAGCAGTGTTGCCATACGTCCGGAATTTCCCAGACATATCTGGAAAACTGCTCAGCAACTTTTCTGTCCTGATTTTTGCTGTTTGAAATATGATAACCCAACAGTATAATATACTGTAATAAAATATGCAAGTTTCCCCTTTTTGTTGTAGTTCTCTTGTATAGATTCTGTGTTCCCCTCCCCAAGGCAAGGCGGTTGGTGTATAATTATGCCAGCTTGAAAAGCAGCAAGACGTTTTGAAAGCTGAAAGAATTTTGATGCTGGTGAATCGGTTCCCCTGTTTTATCCATTTCCTAGCTCAAAAATATATGAAAAGAAGAACTAGCAGAAAATGAGAGAAAATAGCAGGAAAAAACCCTAACCTCTACAAATTAACTTTAGGCATACCACATGCTTTCTTGATTACACCTTGCTCTTATTGTAGCCAGCGGGAACTAAACACCAGCAGTTGTTTGAAAGATGATCATACTAATTATTAAGGTGAGGCACAAAGAATTGTAATTGAAGCTAAACAGTAAAACAAGGTTCCAGTCCTCATGCCACTTATATAAAAGTAGGATAATTAATGTGACAACTCCAAACTTAAATTCTGTGTAGCTCCAAAACCTCACATTCAGGGTTGGTTCCAGAAGGTGGCCAGGTTGGGTATCTGTTAAGGCCCCAAGACCAGAGAGGGCCCATGGTTGAAATAATGCTGCTATTTTTTCTTCACACAGAATATCCAGGATCAGATGCAGCCTAAGGAAATTCTCACTTGCGTGTCCCAACTTTTCCAGGTTAATGGAGGCCACTGACACAATACCATGCCTAAGAGGCCCCAAAATGCTGGAGCCAGCACTGATGCAAAAAGGTCAAGATCTGTTATATAGAGATAGCTTACAGACCCATATGCCACCTGATTACTGTTTTCAGGCCAGTTTTCTCTGCATAAACAGAACAAGAAACAGTTCAGTTGTGAATGGGCTACTTTTTGTAAATACAGAAGTACTTTAAGTGGTTTGAAGTGATTTGATCATTTCAATCATTCTTTTAAAAACTAATCAAAAAGTAAGTGTGTGTGTGTGTGTGTGTGTGTGTGTGTGTGTGTTGGAATGATACGTTACATGCAACTTCCAAAAGCAAGTTTTTCTTTTTTAATGATAAATTTGAAAACATGCTTTTGAAGTTTCATCTGGAATTTATTTTCCAATTTTAACAAATATTTCAGTTCTACCATTCCTGCAGTTTCCTGACCTATCACTACTATGGAATGCAAGTTTCAAAAAACATCTCTCTACCTATAGGAACAAAGGCATATCAATACTTCATCACTTTCATCACCAACCAAAGTTCAAATGGCTGAACACTAAGCATGCAGATCTGTTGTATGACCATCTTCTCACACAATGTTTGGAATTTCAGCTAAAATTAAGCAACGCTGCCAAATAAAACATACATTAAAAAGAACTGTTTGAGGTCAATTATCAATAACAATTCATGTTTCTGTTTAGCACCTCAAATTTTAAACTTTCATCGTAGAAGCACCTGTTCTTTTCACAAACCAGTGAATATTGCTAAACATGGCTGATGAATAATACAGATTTTTTTTAAAGCAACACTTGGTATAAAAACTTGAGATCTGTTACATCTGTGAAAATCTGGCTCTTTAATGTGCTAAGCATTGCACAGCCCACTATTACAGCCAGTACTGCCATGACAGCAACCTTGAAGACACTGTCCGGGGACACTGTCCTTTTGAGGCGTCTTCCGTTGAAACTTTTGAAAGACTATTGAAAGGCTGTCCTTAGACATCTGTTTTGAACACACGGCTTGACGGTCCCGCTACCACTCTGTTGTATTGTACATATGAACTTTGATTGGCTTATTCCTATAATTTGAATGATATCATTATTCTATTATATATTCTCTACTAACTATTAGCCTACGTGTTGTGTTTGTATTGTTGTGATGACAGCAGCCTTGGGGAGCAGGTGTTGAGGGACAAAGCTGTGCATGCCACACAGTTGCGCATGCATCCCCTGAGCCAATCTGCAGCGTTGAAGTAAGGTTCAACTGAGAACCTGGTCACCTTCTGCATCTGGAATGGAAGGGACGCCATCTTGTCCTTTTGCTTCAGGCAGCAAACGGTGTTGAGTCAGACCCGCCCAGCAATGAAGTGCAAATATATCCTTAGCTTCTGGAGTGAAAGGGGTGGTTGCAGCACATAATTTAACTGCAGCATGCACGCACATGCATGCATGCACACTCCTTGAATTGTATGGATGCTAAACCTACATTGGTGCACTGGATATTATGCGCAATGTACTGATTTTGGTAAGTTGTTTCATCTCAGATTTCAGTCCAGTTAGGACTGTTTGGGGTTGCATCTTGATGTTGTTTATATATGATTATTATTACCTTTTGGTGTGTTTTTTGACATTTAGCATGCTGCAACCTACCGTATCTTGAACTGTCAAGCACTGATCAGGCAATTCAACCCAGATATGAGGACTGGGCTGTCTCTCCCTTTGCCTGTGACTTTACAAAAGATTGTACAAGTATAATCTTCTGTCCATGTGGTGTACATGGGACCTTGCACTTTTGCCTTGTCAAATTTAATGTTCATATAGTTAATCACTTTGCAAGCACCTGTCCACAATGATGTATGGGCCACACAAGAGCCAAATTTAAAGATTTTTTTTTTCCAAGTTGCACTTTCAATGAGAGTTAAATGTGCTTAACTTTGGCCCGACTGTGCCCTTGTTTAAATGATCTATTGGCAACATGAGCCCGTTTACAAGGTGTGGAAGGCAAACATGATGCTGAAACCAAGAAGTATGCCATGAGTTTGTGTTTCAACGATGAACATACACAATACTAACTCACATAGGAAAGAGAAACAATGTATGGTAGAAATGTGCTAACATGATTTCCAAATCATTTTGACAAAATCATTTAGACTAAATGTGATTAAATATGCTGTACATTAAAAAAAAAGTTCCCATATATATTTACATGGCTTTTCTGCTGAAGACAAATTTTTAAAATGGCAATAATAATACAGTATTATTATTTTAAAACTGCCGACAGGTTTCAAGCTTAATAAACAAACACATTTCCGTTCATTAACAGTAGTTTCGACTTGAAACTAACAGATGACATATTTCACTGCAGAAACGCAGGCATGCATTGGAAATAAGATCTGTTGTTAGTATTTACCTTTTTCAGTTGTGCTTCTAGCTTACTACACTCCTCCTTCTTTTGCTCTATGGCTATTTCTAAAGACTTTAACTTGGAGTCTCTTTTCAGTCCAGCCGAAGCCAATGATGATGCATGTTCTTTGAGGTCAATTAAGCTAGACTAAATACATGTAATATATATAAAAGAGACAATTGAAAGAGAAGGTTACCAGAAAACATAGAACCAATTTTTAATCCCTACTAAGCCTTTTACAGCGGGCTTGGAGACTGTGAGGTGCCGTCCTCTAAAGCACAGCTGCAATGATGTTCCAGAGCACATAGGTAATGAGCCATGGGTAGAAAGCCCGACACCATGTTTAGTCCCTGCTGCAAAGAGCTTAGAGGAAATCAACAGCATAGGAGCATAGCGCCTCTGTGGGGCACATGTATACACTGCCCACTTACCCTGCTTCTGGCCTAACTGAAAGTAAACTGATGATCACGGACAGTAGTGGATATTTATTAAGTTCAATGAACCTCTTTTGATTCTTTACTGGGGCTCTTCTCTCTCTAAGCAATTGCAGTGGACCCACTTTAAACCTAAACAACAACAAAATATGGGCTTCTTATATTTATGTGGAGTTGCAGACCTGCCGGTTTACAGGGGAGAGGGAGGGGGCTTCCAATTTATGCAGATGTCTCAGCCTCTGCACCAACACAACGGGGAAATATTAAGACATCACTAATTATTAACCATTAAGCAGAACATACATTTGCAAACGCAGTTGTGGAAAAACCATGGGTTCTGACATATATATAGCAGCAAATATTTCCACTGCAGCCTCAAAAGAACAATCTCATAAACATGCCCAAGTACTAGCCTCCAGGAGCAGGACATAATTCTAGTGCTATCACATTAAGTCTGAGAGGCATCTTCATAGTTTTGAATAGGTCCAACCAACATAGTGACACAACTTTAGCCTTGTTTGTCTCTGGTTCTTTCCAACAGGGTGCGATTATACAATAACTTTCTTAATGTGTCTCATCTCCCCTTTACTGCTATTATCAGTTCTCAAAGGGACAGGATGGCAGGGCTCAGCATGGGCGTAACCAAGGGGAAGGGGACACAATATTTACTGAAAAGCGTGGAAAGTACTCAATTAATTAAGGTTTCCCCCCCCCCCCAGCAGATGCCTGGCCCCTAAGAAAAATCCTGGCTACGCCTATTGGGCTCAACGAAAAAATTATAGTGTGACATTGTTCTCATTACAGCCATCATTTACATGCCACAGTATGTTATTCAAAGAACTTTGCATATGTTATCTGTGTAATCCTTACAACAGTCAGTCTTATGAAGGCCATCTGCAGCTGAGAGTGGAAGGGGTGAGGTGGAAAGAAAAATGCCTTGGCTAAGGCCACCTAGTGAGTCCATAGCTGACGTGAGTTTTGAATCGGGGACTTCCTGGGTTACAGCTGCAGTTAGCACAATCATGCAAAGCAAAGTTAAAAAGATAAGGACAGAAATGAAGTAACCTTTAATTCCTGGAAGCCTCTGCTGGGTCCAAATTGTTTCTCTTCCTGGAATGGCATGTTTGAAGCCCAGCCACTATTAAATTATATGTAAAAGTTGGAAGCCCAGAAATATGGTTGCTTTGGAGATATTACATCCCAAATTATTTAAATATATTTGCTTTCACCTGAAACATCTCACTCTGTGACGGTAAAACTATATGCAATTTGAAGCACAGCAATACAAATATTCAATTAATTGCAAACACTGACCTCTTTTTCTGTTAGCTCTGCTTGCAAAGCATTAACTTTTTCCTTCAGGTCTTTGTTTTCTTTTTTAAAGGATTCAATTTCTTCAATCCTTTCACGGTCATCTCTTTCCCTCTGCTCCTTTAATCGCTCTATAATTCTCTCCTAAATAGTGAAAACATGGTTACACTTTATAACTTGAACCAGCAGCTTGGAAAATATGTGACACACACACACACACCATCCTTCATCTGAGGATCATAGGGTGGTTTACAATATAAAAACGCAAAAATACATAACATTAGCCAAAGGCCTGGCAAAAGATGAATGTTTTCACCTGGCATCTAAAGATATGTAATGAAGGCACCAGGTGAGCCTCTCTGGGGAGTAAAAGGTAAAGGTACCCCTGCCCGTTCGGGCCAGTCTTGCCAGACTCTAGGGTTGTGCGCTCATTTCACTCTATAGGCCGGGAGCCAGTGCTGTCCGCAGACACTTCCGGGTCACATGGCCAGCGTGACAAGCTGCATCTGGCGAGCCAGCGCAGCACACGGAACGCCGTTTACCTTCCCGCTGGTAAGCGGTCCCTATTTATCTACTTGCACCCGGGGGTGCTTTCGAACTGCTAGCATTCTACTAATGGGGGCTTGTAAGAGGCTCAAATAAGAAATTCCTTTTAAACAGTCATTCTGGATTTGCTGTCATTAGAAGAACATCAAGAATGAGGTCACAATCCAAGAAACTGCACACACAGCTCAATGCACGTACGTCTGGCTTCAGAAATATGACCTATCGAGTTCAACACAGCCTATCAGCCAGCATGTTGTGGTTTGCCAAGTGCTTGAGAACACCCCTCTGCTTCTGAATTCCTAGACCAGCAGTGAATCTGCTGAGCCACTAGTTTGTTTCCATGCAGGGCAGGCAAATTGTAGCATTTGGCTTGATGGGTCACAAACTGTGCGTCCTACCTTGTCAAATGACCTTTTGACTCCTTACCCCACCCACAATATCGTCTCCCTGTATCCCATTGTAAACCAGGTTTGAAAAGGGAGTGTTGATCTATAAATGGTTTTCCTAGAAGGATGTAAGCTTACGTTTCCAGTGCAACTACCCTCTTCTCTCTTCCTACTGGGCAAACAACTGTTTTCAATATACAGTGGTACCTCGGGTTAAGTACTTAATTCGTTCCGGAGGTCTGTTCTTAACCTGAAACTGTTCTTAACCTGAGGCACCGCTTTAGCTAATGGGGCTTCCCGCTGCTGCTGTGCCGCCAGATAACGATTACTGTTCTCATCCTGAAGCAAAGTTCTTAACCCGAAGTACTATTTCTGGGTTAGCGGAGTCTGCAACCTGAAGCGTATGTAACCTGAAGCGTATGTAACCCGAGGTTCCACTGTACTGCTATCTCAGCCTGAGCTAGTATCATATTATGATACTCTCTGACAGGAGATGTACTCAGGTGTAAATGTAAGCTTCATTTCAGAAGGTAGCAGTTAGTGCACACTCACTTAAAAGGAAGTGCAAATATTTGTGTTTCTGCAATAAGCTTAGTTCTTTTCTACTGTAATACAATATAGTACATGACATGAAAGTGCTTTCTGTTATGTATGGGAAAAGCTGGGCATTGTGCTACATGTACAAATATATAACTAATGTTTAATATTATTGTGAGATTTTTAACATTCAAGAGAAGACATTTATTTAACCAAGTAATAAGGCCTCAGTCAAGGGAATTTTCAAGCATACACATTTGGAGCTTTTTGACATAGAAAAATAATCAACTCTAAGACCAATGATCTTGAGATAGATCTTGAAATAAGAATGTTGATATAGAACAGGTATTATTAGCTACTGCATTTTAAAAGCTTTTTCCCCCCCAGAAGAACTGGAAGTCCTTAGGTTGATAGCAATGCTGAACTGCACATAATCCTGGTTCACCTTCTAAAGTAAGGCAAATTACAGCACTGACAAATTTAGATATACTTTAGGCATCCGCTTGAAGTCAAACAGAGTTTGAGAGTATTCATTTAACATATGATTATTACTGGATATTATCATAACACTAACCCACATCTCACCCTGTGAGGATATTGAGATGGACCACATGGATAAGCCTGGGTTCCTATACACTTGATTCCTGTGTTGTCTGAAAGCTCAGAGTTTGCTAGTTTTGCAGGAAAATCACTCAAGGCTCCTAGGTAGCAACGATGCTCAGCGTCGGAATAACTGTTCCTGTTTTCTTTTCCCTGTCCCACTGTTCCTGTTTTTGCCTTTGAAAGATGCCTTGTTAAAACATTGAATAAGGGTTTCTAGATTTCTCATACATGTATTATCTCTTGAGTCAATGCCTACACTTGAACATACATTACAGGGACTGGGGGATCTTAACTATGAACACAGGAGCCCATCCCATTTCACTGCCTGAGGCAAAACTGAGGGCGCTGCCTCCTCAGCAGCCTCACCCTCTCACCAAAACCTCGCTTACCAAGATCGCACAGCAGCTTCCGGCAAAATCTCACAAGAGTTCTGTGAGCTCTCATGAGATTTCTGCAAGATCTCATGAGATCTTGGCTGAAGCTGCCTTCACTGTTTCTCTTCCCTCCTCTGGCAGGGGCAGCCAGGGAACCCACAGAAGCTCCACCTCATGGGATTCCACCACCCAAGGCAGCTGCCTCAGTCTGCCTCATGGGCAGGCTGACCCTCACGATGGATATCCTTGCCCTGACATCTCCACAGATTGTGGAATGGGGAAGAGAATAATGCTATGCTTATTTGGAAAGTTAATTCAGACTGTTCCTTTAACAGCTCTCCTCCTGCTCCAGTTTCAATACCCTCAGTCCCAAACCACCCCTCATGGAAGTTGTTGGTCTTCACCTTCACCTTCTCTCTCACTGTAGCTTATAAGTCAGTGGTGGCCAAACTTGGCCCTCCAGCTGTTTTGGGACTACAACTCCCAACATCCCTAGCTAACAGGACCAGTGGTCAGGGATGATGGGAACTGTAGTCCCAATACAGCTGGAGGGTCAAGTCTGGCCATAACTGTTCTAAGTGAACAGCCTCTCTCTCTCTCATTAGTGCTATACTTAAGATTACAAAAAACAACAACAGATTTGGGCAATAGAGTCCACAGCTGTGGAAACTTCATGTAGGAGAGTGAGGCATGAGGAAATGTGGCACTTTAGTGTTTATATGGCCAGCACAAGTTTCCAGTTAGGCACGGAACTTCTGCTATTAGGTATGGGTGAGTACCTGCATGCTAGGCCCCCCAAAAACAATAAGGCTTTTTAAGTGTGCAATCCATTTCAGTGTTTGACTAGAACGCTCAAGCAGTCTAATCTCCCATCCCTCTCAAAGCCTCCCTGCTCCCTCTATAAGCTTACCTGAAATAAATGGTGTGTTTTGAGACTAATTTGGCCCAGACCCTTGATTCCTCACTCCCCACACTCCCTTTCAATTGTCCCACTTTACAAGAAAGAAAAAATCCTTGCCGTAGGGCAGGGCTGGGGAACCTTCTTCAGACCAAGGGTTGCATTCCCTTGTGGTCAACCTTCCAGGGACCACACACCTTTGCAGTGGCGTAGTGTGGGGGGTGCAGGGGGGGCCAGCCGCACCGGGCGCAACATCTGGGGGTTAGGGTTAGGGGGCGCAAATCCACGGGTTAGGGGGCGCAAATCCACGGGTTAGGGGGTGCAAATTACTTGCCTTGCCCCGGGTGCTGACAACCCACGCTACGCCACTGCACCTTTGGTGGTTGAGACCAGAGGTAAAAGTGGGCAGAGCAACTAATGTGGGATGACTTCCCTTTGTACAGCAGACTATAGTTTCTTTACACTCAAACACCCCTCTATAGCCTCCATCCGGGCCAACAAGAAGCATTATCAGAATTCAGGGACACTTTCCTTCCAGATGAAAACATTCAAGGAGGGTGCAAAGAAGGGGTGGCACGTTTGTGGGTATCTCAGGAGGGTGTGTGATCGGGGAGACTCCTGAGGGTCAGAGAGAGGGGCCTAGAAGGCTGTACCTGGCCCCAAAGGGACTGGGGTTGCGGAGACAAGAAGCAAAATGCTTTTGCTTCTTGGGGAAGGAGTATCAGGGAGGGTAGGGAAGCTAGCCAGGTAACAAGTCAGGTGTTGCAGCACCTTTTCAAGTTTGGCCCAACCGTACACAAAATGAAGTTGATCAAACTGAACAGAAGGGGGGGGTACATTTTTGAGAGGGTTGCATATTTTAAATATTTGCCACATCTCTGATTTTAATGTTATTGTGGATAAACTGATTCTATTCGTTGTCTCTCCAAAGTTTGGTATGGAAAGTAGCTTCCTCAAAATTCAGTGAAATTGTCTGGCCATCCTCTATTTTAATAGGAAGCTGTCGTATAAAGTTATGGCTTACGGACATTTCTTAAAAATGTTTAAAAATATTTTCCTTCCCAAATAGTACAAGCATGATCCCAAAAGCATTTGTGCTGTTAATCATGCTTTAATTTTTATATTTTATTAAAGGTTAAACAACATAATTCTAAAGCACAAAACGAAGATTAATTGAACTGTAATCTGCTTGGGCTAGATGTTGAAAACACATGTTAAAATACCCTAATACACCATGTTGTCTTTGATTAACCACTAACATGATGAAATCCCAACAATGTATCCTTTCTAGTATTATTTGCATTGGCAAGCATTCCTGGTGTATATATCTATCCCCCTTACAGGCCTAATCTACATGCATTTTATCACAAAAGCAAGCAAGAACTAAATTGCAGTGGCTGAAAGCTCTGTATCGGGCACATTCAACTGCTTATTTCCAGCAATACCACAGTTATCTCAAATTGTTAGCACACAAAAGTAACTGCAGCTTAATTTGAGCAAGGACGCAACAGGGGCTAATCCTCTTCACACTTACAGTGTCTGGACACTTAGAAATGTTCCAGCAGTAGCTTCCATGATGTCTGATTGTTCAGAAATCCCCCTGCCCACCAAAACTGGCACTGGGACTCCCTAACCATGCAGTGCAAATACTGCCCCCAAGAGCAGAATTATTGTGTGCAATTATTCGTGCAATCGAACTAGCAGCTACAACATTCAGAACCTGCTCCTAAAAGGACGTGTTCAACAAAACCATACCTTCTCTGATAGAGCTTCTTCCAATGTTGCTAGAGCCGTGTCTGTGTTACTGGAATCAGTCTGCAACGACTTCACTCTGTCTTTCAAATTGGTTAGCTGTTTGTCTTTATCCCTAAGTTGCTCCTGAAGATTTTCAATCTTTAAAACAAAGAATGCAAGATTACTCAGTACTGATTATGAAAAGGAGGCTTTAGAATGGCAAGCTCTGTTGGCAAAAGTAGGCAATACATGAACACTTGTTGTGGGGGGGGAGGTTTAAAATACAGCAAACACATTACTGAAATATTCATAGTCTGAAATCATTCAGTTCTGATTTTAACCTCTGTGAATCTCCAACAGCCAACAAAACAGAAAGATCTCAGTGGAAGGCAACCTCACTCAGTTCAATCCTTAATGCGAGTTTCCAACGTATGCTTAAAACTGATTTGTTTTAGATTTGTTTAAGCATTAGCATCAGCGCTTTTTTTTCAGGAGGCTACACAGTCCTAGCACCTCTTTTTTGCTGTTGTTAAAAAGTGTGGCGCTTACTGTAACAACTTTATGGTGATTACCGGCACCTATTTTTCTAGAAAAAAAGGACTGGTTAGCATGCTCCTAATAACATACATTTACTTTAGGATGCAGAGGTTCCTATATCCTCTTTTTCCTACCAAAACTTCCCTAAAAGGGGAGTAGGATGGTTCATGACAGAACTTCTGTTAGGCACTAGATTCTGCTACAAGGGTGTTTGGCAGCATACAGGAGCACCCAGGAATCAAGGGTACAATGAGAACTAGCTTTTCCATGGTTCCAGGGGAGCTAGATGGTACCTCATATGTCATATTTGTAGCAATTACGTATCTAGGAAGTAACCGGAGCATCAACATAAGCCATTGTTTCCTGTGAGTATCTTTGGGTAGGGAAAGGGAAGTTGATAGTGATAAAGCGGGGGGGGGGGGGGGGGGAGGGGACAAGCCCACGTTAAACCAGGCCTAAAGTGTGGTGGGTCTGGGCTTGACTCAGTTCGGGACTACAATTCCCATCATACCTAGCTAACAGGACCAGTGGTCAGGGATGATGGGAACTGTAGTCCCAAACATCTGGAGGGCCAGAGTTTGCCTCTGCATGCAATATAGGATCAGAACAGTCATGTGGAGCTGGCCTAAGTAAACTTACATTTAAGCCACTTTTTTTTTTTTACCTTTCCCCCTTGCTGAAAAGCTGTTTTGAAGTAGGATCTGACTTTGCTAGATCACCTTGAAAGAAAGCTTGTTAGCTTAATTTATTTAAATATTTAATCACTATTTAACTATGAAGCTGCTGCTGCTGATAACATACTTTTAAATATCCTTATTGTGCAGACCTTCCACCCAATTCAAATAGTGGAGATCTGCATTCTGCATCATGCCTTGGTACTTACTGTCTTCAAGAGAAGACCCAAATAGGATTTTCATTTCAGTAATGGGGGTTTAAAATATGATTTGTTGCAGCAACAAACATCTAACACAGCACTGCAACTCATTCAGCGCAGAGCTGTTGCATCGTTGCACGGAAGGGAAATGCAAGTGCTTAAGATGAGTGATTGATACCTTTCAGGAGGGTGTTTCTGCTAACCCTTTGCAGCATGTTAATTAGGTAGAGGGCAAGCCTTCAGCTGCTGCTTCCTCTATCAATGTAACAATCACAGAAAATGAAATGGAGATGACAGCTGACCTAAGGATGCCGCTAGTGCAAAGCCAGCGTATGATTTGGTCCTCTGTAATCAACACTCAACAGCAGGCTCTTAAGAGGAAAGAATCTTTGGCATGAATCAGGTCAAGTAAGTATGAAATGGCATATCTCAAACAAATCATGCCCTCTTTATATTGTGCAACTTGAGAGCAATGGAAATAATTAGCATTCCTTTTCACCGTGGGTATCACTGACTGGCTTTGAGTGAATATATTTCCTAAACTCTCCTCACCTTATCCCTTTCCAGCATGACCCCAGTTATTCAAGTGGGGTAGCTTGCAGTTATGCAATGCTTAAGCATCACTAAAACAAATGGAGCTTGCCACGTGGCCAACAAAATTGTGCTGTAAGCCATCAGTCTCGGTTGGCATATAGCAGTGCTCTGTATACAGTTATGCAAGGAGAAACTTGTGCCGCAGCAGCTAAAGTAACATCCTATCTTTGACCAAGTGCCTTTTAAAAGCTAAACAAACAAATAAAGCAAGTTTCAGGGGCCACTGCTACCCTGGGTTATAGAGGGGAACAGACTAAACCTGTGCATATTGTGTGAGAAGGTGCAAGGCTCTGCCCTGGGAAAGGATCTGTCCACAGTAATGCTTTCATTTATGTGTGTCCATATTATGCAGAAAAAAAGAGAATCATGCTAAAGAGCTAAGAACCAGTTGTTTTATAGTGCACACTACACTGCCAAATAGAACGCTTAAATTAAAAAAGGAATAAATTGTCCGGTAGCACCTTAGAGACCAACTAAGTTTGTTCTGGGTACCCAGAACAAACCTAGTTGGTCTCTAAAGTGCTAATGGAGAATTTTTTAATATTTTTTTTCTGTCTGTGTCAGACCAACACAGCTACCTACCTGAATCTAGAAACAGAACACTTGTTAGTGTTCAGAAGAGGGTAGACCATGTTCATTTCCTTTCTGCGCTAATAGCGGTTCTAACAACTACCTCATGACACCCTGTGGAATACTAGAGCCACTGCACATTTTACATCCAGTAAGCTGTACTCTTAAAATGATGGGGACAAGACAACCAAAAAGAATGAACTGAAAACATGCAATTAGAAGTGAGAGCTTGGCCATGCTCTTTCATTACGATTCTATTATGCCATGTACACCAGAAACATTAATTTGAAACGTTATTCCCCTCTGTCATTTGCTTATTTCAATACATTTACATCTCCTTTCTCTTAGAGACGTTTCTAAACATGACACAAAATTTATCCAAGACAACAGGTCTGAAAATGTTATTCGCAGATGTAAAGGGCATATCCTGCAAAGTATAGGCACCTCCACCGATTCATAAATACCTTTAGACATGAAGCTCTGCACATAGCTTGAAGATAGCAGAAAAGGGATGTTACTGCTGGTGTAAAACCCTGATAGCTTCATAACAGCAGCTTTGGTTGGAGGGGGCAGCAAGATTCGGATTCAGTAACTGAGAACTTTGCGCTCATATATTTCAATAAAAATATAAGAGATGACATTTCTTCTCCACCATTCCCTTTCACACCCAAGAAGATTTTCCTGTTGCTTTTTGATTCATAGAAATAAATGCAAAATTGGCACATATTAACAGGTGAGTGGCTGGCATTGGAATCTTCCATGCCGCTGGCCTCCCATCAGCCACCTCACTGTGCATACTGGGAGGGGTGAGGTGGTGAGGTCAGCGCGGCACAAGCACAGCAGATATCTGCTGCTCTGTTTGCACCACACCACACCAGATTCTCTGCTGCCTCTCCCCTCCCTTCTGGCTTGGGGAGGCTTCCTCTTGGAAATCCTGGCAAGCCACTGCCAGCCAGCATGGACAATACTGAGCTACATGGAGGTAGAAAGAAAAGGCTATCCAGAGTTGGAGTAACCTGTCCTGGAGTGACCCACGGAGAACAGGCAGACTGAATACCAGGGAGTCTGGGCAGGATGAAGGGCCTTAAAAGGTTCTGTTTCCTTAGGGAGGGGTTCCCTAAATAAAAGGGGAAGGCCAAATGTTGGATGAGAAAGGAGGCATTTACAAAACAAAAGGTGCTTTTGTTATGTAACCAGAGGTAGGAAGCTAAGATTTCTGCCACACAGCAGCTACATGTGGGCTTAAGGAGCAAAGTGTGTGCTGAGTGCAATACTGAGTAAGACAGCTGTAAACAAAGCTTAAGGAGTTAAAGAGTCACGTTCAGGGTACCAACGAAGGCCGAGCACCTTGGCAGCAGACAATTCTACTCCTGCGCACACTTTATTGAGAGTATTCTTAGTGATTCTCAGAGGATTTACTGCAAGGACCTCAAGGACCCACCTCTCCCTATATAAACCATCCCAGACTCTGCATAAATCTGAGGCCGTTCTTCATGTGCCTCCTCCACATGAGGCCTGGAGGGTGGTAACACGAGAACAGGGCTTTTCTGCAGTGGCTCCCCATTTGTGGAATGCTCTCCACTGGGAGGGTCGCTTGGCACCTTCATTATACAGTGGTACCTCGAGTTACAAACGCCTCAGGTTACAAACGCTTCAGCTTACAAACTCCGCTAACCTGGAAGACTTACCTCGAGTTGACAACTTTGCCCCAGGATGAGAACTGAAATCATGTGCCGGCGGCACAGCAGCAGCAAGAGGCCCCATTAGCAAAAGCACGCCTCTAGTTAAGAACAGTTTCAGGTTAAGAACGGACCTCCCGAACGAATTACGTTCGTAACTAGAGGTACCACTGTGTATTTTTAGGCACCACATAAAAATGTTCCTTATTAATCAGGCCTTTGGCTGATTAATATTCTACAGCCTTTTACATGGATTTGTGGGAAAGGGGGGTTATTGTTTTGCTGTTTTCATTTTAACTATTTACTTGTGTTTGTACCTTGCATTTTATTCTGTGACTTGCCCTGAGATCTTGTGATGATGAGCAGTATAATTTTTTTCAATAACAATAGTAATAATAGTAATGTGTGCAATTAAGTAAGTTAATTTGAAATGATCATAGCTAATCTATTAGTATTTAAGTGAAACTATGCAAACTATTTCACAAGTTGGTTACATAGAAATAGGGTACTGTTACCTGCTTTGTTTACACAGACATAGAGTTAAGGCATCTGGATTTAACCTTTGTGGTAAATAGATAAACTTTTAATAAATAACTGAAAAAGCAACAAAGTTTAAGATTTGCATGTATATATGAAGGATATATATTTTTTATTCAATAGCAGGTCTTTTAAAAAAGTTTAAATCAACACAAACACACATTTATATTATATTATATTATATTATATTATATTATATTATATTATATTATATTATTATATTATATTATATTATATTATATTATATTATAATAATTTACCAGATAACAAGCAGCCGGCATTGGTGTTAATTTTATTTCTAACCAGCATGGAAGCAGCTGACAAGACCAGACAAGCTGAACACCATATGCATTGCTAACATGTAATCTCCACCTGCTTTGGTTGCAGTGCTGTTGCACCATTACCTATGAAAATGACTTCACATAATCCTTTGGTATTTCAATAAATAGGTATAATCACAGCATTTAAAACTGCCACTATATCTATTAAAAATCATTAAAAACTTTCACACGCAATCTTTTCAATTATGCATCCTGTCAATAAACTTTTACGTGCTAATCTTGTCACTTTTTTGGCAAAAGGTTCAGGAATGCTTCTTAAATATTCAAAGGATTTAACTAAATCTCACCTGCAGACAAGCTTTATGATCCTATAGAAGCTTAAGTACTAAAAGAAATAACCTTCATTATCGAGTATTAAGACAAAACGGTGTTTTGGAATTTGCAGGTAATGATAAAATGACATTACGACCATTAATGGAAAGTACCTCTTAAGGATTTGTTTTAAAATACGATGAGAAAGGGGGGGGGACATTCAGAGGTTTATTTGCAGTATTTTTATGAAACCTTGGTAATATAAACACAGGTCAATGTTTTCAATATTGTTTTCACTTACACAGTATTTTTTAATAACTGAGAAAAAACTATGGTTTAAAAGAACGTTTTAATTCTAAAGTTGATTTTGGATGCCTTGGCTTGGTTCTTCTCAGTGTCTAATTTCCTTTTCAAAAATTAGTATTAAAATAAAGCAAGCTGGAACAAAGTGAATCCAAAATGAGCTGTGCTACAAATTAAAAGCAAAGCCTACGCAAAACAGAGCATGGAGTCCTAAAACCTCCTCAGTCCCATTTGTTTAAAAAGAACATTTCCTCTCCCCCTCCCCGATTACATTGCAATGTGAAACATTAATACTAAAATATTTTTTAAAATTGTTAATGTAGAATAAAATATATGAATTATAATATTCTCCTCTCCTTTTCCAACATCTGTTTTTCCTTCTTCTGGAGCTGCAGCCTTGTGGTCCATAAGATAGGATTAATTGTATCACCTACAAGATACTCTCTCCCAAAGACAGGGAGCGAAGCCTGCCCACAGAGAAGGAAACCTGATGCCATCTTTGCCATTGGATACCTAGGTGCCTATGCCCAGCTCAAGCTGATACCATGCAGCCTCTTCTAGACCAGGATAGTCCACCTACATTAATCCATGCGCTGGTAACCTCTAGACTGGGCTATTGTACTGTACACTATGTGGGCCACCTATGAAAATGACATGGCAGACCCTCCAAGTGTTCCTATTCTCCAGGGATGTTCCAGATTTAGAGAAGCCATCCCAGTTTCTGATTTGATCCCAGAATATCCCGCTTTCCCTTAGGACGTCCCTATTTTTGTTGGAGGGTATGGAGTTATCCGACCCGAGTCATCTGAAGGCAATCCTGCATAGGGAAGTTTTAAAAAATGTTTAATGTTTTATTACGTTTTTATATATGTTGGAAGTTGCCCAGAGCAGAGCGCTGTGGCAACCCAGTAAGATGTGTGGGGTATATAAATGGTAAAATTATCATTATGGAATGGGACGTCCCTGTTTTCATCGGAGAAATGTTGGAGGAGATGACATGGATATTATAACTGCTGCTGAATGTGGTAGCTGGGGTATGAAAAGGGGCTCCTGGTCACTCACATATAGCAAAAAAATTAAAAGAGTTTGCTACAATAATGCTACAATAATCTTTATTGTCATTGTCTGATACAGAACAACGAAATTGAAAAAATCAAGATCAGACATTCAAAAACAAACAAGCCTGCTATCCCAGCTATCCCGGCCTGGTTAGCCCCCTAAAAACTCTGATACCCCATAATTAAATACAATATACTACCATAGAGACTACCTTAAAGGTAAAGGGACCCCTGACCATTAGGTCCTGTCGTGACCTACTCTGAGGTTGTGGCGCTCATCTCGCTTTATTGGCCGAGGGAGCCGGCGTACAGCTTCCAGATCATGTGGCCAGCATGACTAAGCCACTTCTGGTGAACCAGAGCAGAGCACGGAAACACCGTTTACCTTCCTGCTGGAGCGGTACCTATTTATCTACTTGCACTTTGACGTGCTTTCGAACTGCTAGGTTGGCAGGAGCAGGGACCGAGCAACGGGAGCTCACCCCGTCGCAGGGATTCGAACCGCCGACCTTCTGATCGAGAAGCCCTAGGCTCTGTGGTTTAACCCACAGCACCACCCACATCCCCAGAGACTACCTTACACTATGTTTAAAACCAAAATCGCATTTGGATAGAAACTGTTTCTCAGGCAGCTAGTCCTAGTCTTTATAACCCTGTACCTTCTTCCAGAAGGCAGAAGCTGAAAGAGATCATTTCCAGGGTGCCCACTATCCTACACTATCTCTGCAGCTTTCTTATGACACCTGGAAGCATAGATTTGATTTGCACTGACAGCCAGTGGTATTCTGGGCCTGATTCATGTGATGATAAAATAAAGCCTTTAATGGTTTGGGCCTCAAGTATCTTAAAGAATACCTGTTCCTATATCAGCCTTCCTGGCTGTTAAGACCTGTAAAGGAAGCCTTCTTGGTAGTCCCCTCAGAGAGCAAGATCTACACTGCAGGGACCTGGAGAAGAGCTTATCTGGAGCGGCTTCACAGTTTTGGAGTAGCCTCCCTTACTTCTACAGTATTTTCATTCATTCAACAGGTAAACACGCACCTCTTTGCCCTGGCTTGTGTGAAAGGAATGAAATGCATGGTATCATTTTATATCCACTTCTACTGCCTGTTTTATATGTGATTGTTCTTAATGTAATGATGCTGCTTGGTTTTTATCAAATGTTTAATGTTAATTGGGATTTAAATACCTGTTGTTTGCTGCCCTGCAACCCCTGGGTGAAAGGGTGGACTACAAATACATTCAATAAAATAATTTTCTCCACTGTTTGTAATTGGAATGAATGCTTAACTAGCTTCATTAAACAGATTTTATTCTCTACAGGAGAAAGGCTATATAGCTCTGTTTTAGGATCTGGGATAAGTCTGTCAAGTATTTAGTGCATAAAATCTTATTTCAGTTCAGGAGTTTATAATAGATAATATTTTTGTAGGTCTCTGCTTTTACATAGGTGTGCTTTGGACACAAAGATATTTTTTTAGAAAATAAATGTGAGGAATGAATATGTATCTAACTTTCGCCTCCTAAAAGTAATATGAAAAAAATGTAACGGACTGATAGACAGGCAGCACAGGAAACGTTTTTTTGCAAGCCATCACTGATCTACAGCCAGAAACATACAGACTTGTGTGCGGTCATCACATGTCAAGCAGACAGGAAAGTATTTAAAATACTACATTAACAGATTTTACGGTAACAATTTAAGGACGTGATCCAATAACAAGAAACTCTCAGCTACTTCCCCTGTCCTGGATTATTTTTCAGGATTAAAGACCTTGGCTTTAATTAACAAAATGTTTCCATTGCATACATAATTTGGTGCAACAATGTGACTTCTTAAGTCTAATGCATCTTATGAAAAAGGGGGGGAAAGCTCTTAAAACACATTTAGCAGAGGAAACAAAAGACACTTTGTATTAATGGTGGGGAACCTTAGGTCATGGGGACCTCCAGGTCCCTCTATCTGACCCTCAGATCTCTTCCTAGGCCACATCCCTCACTAGGCCTGCTTCTCACCCTCCATGTTTCTGCCAGCTTGGAATGTCTCCTCGAACTGTAATCACGTCTTTTGCTTTTCTTGATGGATGCTAGGCAGGGTTGTGGGAGCGTGTATAGCAGGCATAGGCAAACTCGGCCCTCCAGATGTTTTTTGGGACTACAAATTTCCTTCTACAATTACACATCTGCCTGCATATCCTAACATAACAGCAGGCTTTAATGGGTACCTTTGCTCGCTTTCTTCCCTGACGTTTTCCACAATTTCCCTTCTTCCTACGTGCCAAGGTTTGATTAAGAAATTCTCAAAATCATGTGAATGGTCTACTTCTTCATCAGTGCAATGTTTACCACCTCACCTAAGTGCATATGTGGGTTTTCCAAATAGGGGGTCACAAATAAGGACCACAAAGTCAGAGATTTTTGTTTTAACTATCTCTGACGGTTAGGTCTCAGTTGCTCAGTTATTTAAATATAGTCATTCAGAATGCTGCAGCTTCATTTGGAGTTAATTATGAATAACATATTATGCTTTGGTACAAAGTATCTATACAATTTTTTCTAGTGATTAAGTCTAAAGCTGTAGGGCTCATTGGATTGGGTGTCGATCCGATCCCATACTCCTTTCTATTTTCTAAGCATTTAGAGTGACGACAATGGTAGAAATCCAGAGGTTCTGGGAACAACAGACAGCTAGGTTTTGCATTCATGCACTATGACTATTAAGAACATTCTCCCCATATTTTGTTGGAAGCCGCCCTGAGTGGCTGGGGAAACGCAGCAAGGTGGGCAGGGAATAAATTATGATTATGATCATTAGGTGGAGTGAAACAACCTCCTCAGATGTTGGGGATGGTGGCATTAGTCTCCTGGCTATTCCTCCACAGACCTTCAGTTATCCCCCTCTCTATGGGTAGACAGTGTTGTACATCCTACATGTGCTGTTTTAACCCATCTAAGCAAACTTGTTGCTTCAGGTGCAGTGGGGGATACCATCCCATCATCACTGTCCGAACAAGTTAGCTTCTGCACATGGGATGGGAAGTTGCCATCAAATGCCAACAGTGCCCTTCAGCTCTCTATATTGGACAAACAGGCCAAACCTTACGCCAAAGAATAAACGGACATAAATCTGACATCAAGAATCACAAGACAGAGAAACCAGTAGGAGAACACTTCAATCTCCCAGGACATTCTATACAAGATCTCAAAGTAGCTGTTTTACTACAAAGGAATTTCAGAAATAGACTGGAAAGAGAAGCTGCTGAATTGCAACTCATTACCAAACTTAAAACCATGGAGAGACCTGGTCTGAACAAAGATATTGGATTCTTATCTCATTATACATGACAAAGCCATTTTTCACCTTCTCACCCCTTGCTTTTTCCTGTAAGACCTATTGCAGTCGTTAAGAGTCGTCAACAGGCTCATCACAGCTATCTGCCAATCACCCATTCCCACCACCCTTCTGAGTAATACCCCTCCCCACCTTCTCACTATATAGAAGGATCTGGCAACTTCTGTTTCAGTGTATCTGAAGAAGTGTGCATGCACACGAAAGCTCATACCAAGAACTAACTTAGTTGGTCTTTAAGGTGCTACTGGAAGGAATTTTTTTTGTATAAATGCAGTAAGTGAAGGTAGTGTCAACACAGGCATATGAGGTGTGACTCAAGAAGAATGTTCATTTTTTTGGATAAACCACTCCTAAGAACAAGAGACCTGTTCAGTAGTTCCAAAGGCCCCCTCCCTTATTTCAATTTCTGCAAAACAACATCAAGCATACAGCTGAGAGATCAAAGATCAGTGTAAACAAAGCCAAGGCAAGTTGGATCTTTATCTAGAGGAATCCACTTGCAGTGAGTTGGCCTACCTATTTTTACTTATTTTAAGACAAATTTCCAAAGGAATCTCACAGGACAGGAAATTAATAAGACATACCACACCCAGTCTGCTCTGTTGGGGTTAAATGTATATTTATTTTACCCTCCTCCAAGATATTCACAGCTCTAAAGTGTAAATTGAACAAGGAACTAATAAAAATCTAAATAGTGTTTCTAACATCTGACAGAGATACGACATAATTGAACGCCGATGTGCTTGTTGTCTCCACACATATTTCCATGACGAAAACTTTCCAGCATGTGTTGGGGGGTGGGGCGGGCTGAGAACTATAGTAAAAAGCAGCCATTGACTACAGCGAGACTAATAAACAGATTTTACTGGAAAGCAGCTACTGCATATTGCATGAACATGAATAATCATTTACATTCCACTGATAATAAACTGGCAATAGTAGTAACGCAGGTGGAACAGCACATTTCAGCCAATGATCGGCCCTCAAATAGCAGCATTATTCCATTCCTCCTATGTTACATTTGCATCCTGCCCCTTCTCTAAGAAGTTCAAAGCATTAAACAAAAGAGTTATCCCTTTTTTCCTGATAGGCTGTAGAAGCTGATAGAATCCACCTGATTCAAACAGAAATCGAACATATTTTTGCCTCTCTCACTCCCCAGCTTGCTGGTTTGCTTCTGGTCCACACTACTGCAACCTTTCTAACTAACCACGAGCTGGAGAAGGGGCTCCACCCGTTTGCTGCCTCATACAGAACCTCTTTCCTTTATTTCTCCTAAAGGTCCATCACCCAGGCAATGATCTCATCAGGAAGCTAGCCTGGCTTGGACTGGGGACACGTGGCTTCAAACGAGGCTAGATTTGGGTGATCTCTCAGCCTAGCAGTGGATGCATTTTGGCTGCTTATTCTATAAACTAGCTTTACCTGTATACTTGCAACATGGAAGAGCTGCAAGACCCCGTTCATGTATATTTACTAAATTATATGCCGCACAAAAGAAATAAGCTAATGAAGATGTCAAACATTATTCTATTCTTAAAAGCGGAAATGCAATTTCCATGACTATAAAGATGGAAATAATTGAGAGAGATATGGAATGTTGGAAGAGGAAGTATGAAAGCTGCAAACAATTAGTTTCTAAAGTACATTATTGGTTAAGTTCTGCTGGGGAAGGTGTTACACACACAAAGAAATGGTAAGGGAAGGAAGGAAGGAAGGAAGGAAGGAAGGAAGGAAGGAAGGAAGGAAGGAAGCTTACCATAGCTTTGTATATAGCCTGACCCTGAACCACAGAAACTGTAACTCTATTATTACTGACCCTGAATTGAAGGTTCTATCTGTTGTTCAGGATCACATGCAGTACTTCCTCTTAGTATGTTTTCATGGCTCTCTTTCCATTTGTGTAATCTGCACACAAGACAAGATTCTTGGAGTAGTGAGATCTGCCAGATATGTGCTCATGCTCTGGGCTTCCTGGTCCAGAGTTGAACTGCCAGAGTAGAACCAGCTTGTTTGATGGTGGAGATTGTCATTCCTTCATTAAGGAAGATTGTGCCCAGCCTTTCCTGCATGAGACCAATCATCTGACTAGTACCACTTCATATGCATGAAGGATAAGGCTAATGGCTGCTAGTCATGAGATCCCAGATCAGAGACACCATGCTTCTGAATTCTAGTGGGAACAGCAGTAGGAAAGCTCTATTGCATCTGGTTGGCCACTGTGGGTAATAGGATGCTGATACTTTTACTTTGATCCAGCAGGGCTTTTCTTATGCTCTGAATCGAACTTCTAAAATTGAAAGCATCTTGGCAGACATAGTGGTTGAATGGCACTGGAAGAAAGGCAGGGAAAGCAGAACCGTATTAATCCAGTTATTGAACCTCCAAGGAGCATTCAGGACTATCAACCATGGTATTCCTCTAGGGTACCTTCCTGTAAGTGAAAGAGGGGTGGAGGCACTGTGTATCAATAGCTCCAGCGATTCCTGGAAGATAAAGCCCAGGTGGTGGTCCTGGAAAGGGTAATTTGGTGCCACAGTGGTCCATCTTATCTCCTGTGTTATTGAACATTTACATGAAGCTGCTAGACAAAGCCATGCAGAGCTTTATAGCAAGGTATCAACAGAATGCTGATTATATGCAGCTCTCTCTCTCTGTCTGTCTGTCCTCAGTTATTATTTACAGTGAAGTCTGGTTACTAACAGATTCTACGCCTTCTCTTTTTAGACAACGAATGAGAGGCAGGTATATAGTAATTATAGGAAGAATACCTGGCTACTGATTGCACTCAAAGCAAGGAAAGGAAAGACATGAAAAGAATGCCAGGAGGATACTTGCCTTAGGGAGGGAGCTCCCCTCAAGCCAGTTGACATTTTTACAAGGTTGTTAAAGCTGCTCTGGGGCAGACTGTGTCAAGAGAAAAGGAGGGAGTCAAAACGCTCTTGTTCTGGGGACCTGGCTTCTGTTGCCAGACTTCAGATGAGGGAGAGCAGGAACATAACATAGAAATGAACTGCTGTGAGGAAGCTGGCCAAAAGAGGCCCATACCGATAACATCATAGCGTATCTGGGAATACTCATCCTCTCCTCACACCCCAATCCTAACCACCTTTATCTGGAAGTAAGTCTCATGGCTATCAGTGGAGCTTACTACCAAGTAAATGTACTTATGACTGCAGCCAACAGAGTGCGGGGCGGGGGGGGGGGGGGGGAGAGACCCTACAGTTCTAAAATGTTGGCATTTTTATGGCTGTTGCAATGATGTCCAAAATAAATGCTTTCCGAGCATAGCTAGACACCCACAAAACAAATACACCCTGTGTATAAGACGCCCCCTAATTTTTGACATTATTTTTAAGGGGGGGGGGGAACCTAGTCTTATACATGGAAAAATACGGTATATTAAAAAAAAACACTGAGTAACTGGAGGCTTCACATGGAAGACAGTGAGTTGAATGCATGATCGCTAACATGAAGACATTAATATGCTGAATATCAAAATCTAGGAGAGAGACTCTTCTCATGTCCAGCTGAACCTTATGTCGGAACATGCCAGGAGACCTTTTCCATGGCCACACCCAACATTCAGAACTCATTGCCTGGGGAGAGTTGCTTTGCCCTCTCTCTGTTAGCCTTCCAATATCCCACTAGAACATTTTTATTCCAGGAAGCTTTTAATCTACTTCAGACATGAGGTACTACAGTGGTACCTCGGAGATAAGATGGCGGCGCGTGTAGATGCAGCGGCTGGTTGCTCCTCAACTCAGAATTTGGCTTTTTTGTCCTGCCAAAATAGACTTGTTTATAGTCGGCAGGACATGTTATCTATTCGGCTAAGGAGTGAGTGCTGCACAAATTGTGAGTGTCTCCGCGCCTGCAAGGAAGATTTTTTGACTTCAAAGAACTGGGGAGTAAAGAGACACAGGAGAGACCATAAACAGAAGAGAGGCTGCAGAGGAGGAAGGCGTTTAAGGCAATTAAGGCTGAAGACACAACATTATAACTTACCGCTTCCCAGCATTTTCTATGCGAATGTGAGATCTTTGGTGAATAAGCTGGAGGAGTGGAAATTGTGGATAGCAACGGAGAAAACTGTGAGTGAATGCTGTCTTCTGCTGCTTACAGAAACTTGGCTGACACCAATTATTCCTGACTCAGCCATAGAACTAACAGGCTATACAGTGTTCCGCCATGATAGAACAGAGGACTCTGGTAAAAGTAGGGGGGGAGGTTTGTGTGCATACGTGAATAACAGCTGGTGCACAAACCACGCTGTGATAGCCAGTCATTGCTCCCCAACGGTGGAATTTATGACGCTTAAATGCAGACCTATATATCTCCCCCGAGAATTTACAGCAGTACTGATAACTATAGTATACATTGCACCTGATGCGAACATCAATGAGGCAATGGGTCTTCTGCATGATGCCATCAGCAGACAACAAGGCAAGTATCCCGAGGCTGCATTTCTTGTATGCGGGGATTTCAACCAGGCAGATTTGAAAGTGGTCCTACCTAAATTCTATCAACACATAAAGTGTGCAACCAGGGGAGAAAGGACTCTGGACAGGCTGTATACAAATGTCAAACAGGCCTATAAGGCCGAACCACTGGCACATCTAGGCCAATCTGATCATGTGTCCCTGCTCCTGACTCCTGAATATATTCCATTGAGGAAACGGACTCCAGCTATAAAGAGGGATATTACAATATGGCCAGCTGAAGCATCCCAACAACTACAAGACTGTTTTCATGACACCGATTGGGAGGTATTCGCCCAACAGGATGTAGAGACTCATACTGAGCAAGTGTTGGACTATATTAGGTTCTGCACTGAAAATGTAACACGGAGGCGCCGGATAAAGATCTACCCAAACAGGAAGCCCTGGATGACACGGGAGGTCCAGGGGTTGCTAAAGGCAAGAAATACTGCTTTCAGAAGTGGAAATAAGTCGTTGTACAGCTTAGCTAGAGCGGATTTAAAGAGAGGTATCCGTGTAGCAAAGGAGGCGTATAGACAGCGGCTGGAGAATCATCTACAAAGTAACAACACCAGGCAGGTGTGGCAAGGTGTACAAGAATTAACAGGGTATAAATCCAAGGATTCCCTGGCAGACGAGGGAGGGGCATCCCTCGCAGAGGATTTGAATGCCTTTTTTGCCCGTTTTGAAGTAACATCTGCAGCAACACCTGCTGAGGCTTTACCACCACCACCACCACTCCCTGTGAAGGCCTTGCCACCATCACCATCATCAGTACAAAGGAATGTAGTAGTCTCTGTGGAAAAAGAAGAGATGAGGAAGGTGTTGAAGGGAATCAACCCAAGGAAGGCCACAGGGCCAGATGGGGTAGCTGGAAGGGTATTGAGAGACTGTGCAGATCAACTAGCAGGAGTTTTCACTGGGATCTTAAATCGATCCCTAGCCCAGGCTATTGTTCCATCCTGCCTAAAGTCCTCTACTATCGTTCCAATAGCAAAAAAATCTAACCCGGAAGATCTGAATGACTTTCGTCCAGTAGCACTCACACCTATAATCATGAAGTGCTTTGAAAAGCTGGTACGAAATTATGTCATTGCCTGCCTACCAGAGGGACTGGACACATTCCAATTTGCTTATAAAACGAAAAGATCGACAGAGGACGCTGTGGCGATTGCCCTCCATGCCGTTCTTGCACATTTGGAGCAGCGGGGGGGATATGCCAGACTGCTTTTTTTAGATTTCAGCTCGGCATTTAATACCATTCTACCACAACGTCTGATGTCTAAACTGGAAGATCTGGGGCTTCCGTTATCACTTTGTGGG